>NC_056523.1:94463653-94515946 GCF_019175285.1 Sceloporus undulatus
ATTATTATTATTATTATTATTATTATTATTATTATTATTATTATTATTATTAGTCCACTTCTACTGTTTATGTGACATTTATATACCATCCTCCCTGTAGAGAGCATAGATGCTGGAGTATTATTTCAGAGCTGCTACTCTGCCAAGGAGGTTAGATTGAGAGATGGTGACCCTTAAATGCATTCCACAGACTGAATAAGGATTTTAAATATGGGTTGCTTTATCCAAACAGAGTAACAGATCAGCTATTGTCTTAAGTACTGTGCATACAACTACTGCTACTGAAGCAGAAAGTTAGGCTATAAATATTTTAAATTAATAAGAAAATTCATTGATAAATACTAGCATTATTTAGGATATTTAATAATCCCACATCAGTCCTTGTAGAATTCTAATAAGACAACGATGATGATGTGTGACATTTCCAACCTATGGAAACCTTAAGGCAACCCTATCATGTGGTTTTCTTGGAAAGACTTCTTCAGAGGTGGTTTTCCTTTTGCTTTTGCCTTCCACTTAGGCTGAGAGAATATGACTTGCCCGAAGTTACCCATTGGGTTTCCATGGCTGAGTGGTGATTTGCACCTCGATCCCCCGGTGTCCTAGTCCAGTGCTCAAACCACTACACAATACTGCCTCTCTAATATGTTAGCTCTGCTTAATGCGATCAACCATTAAGAACTATTTTCAAATGAGAATATTTCTAATTTGACACTTTTTGAATAGCTATTCCTTGGAGGAGAGCTTTTCAGTTAGCAAGGACAGCAGTAACCAGAGAGCTATCTTTCTCCATAAAAGCCGGGGGAGGGAGAGCGCTGAAAACAAGTTTTTGAAACATTCATGACTGATCCTGACTCAGATATTCCATTCCCCTTGGGAGTTCCCCATCTGTAGGGAACACTAAGTATTCAAATCCTGATCTGCCACATGGATCTCAGAAGAAAATGTTGCCCTCTGTTTGTTACTATTATGCAATATGTTCCCTTGGTGGCTTATAGATTTCATCCCATGTCATTCCTTAAACAGAGCACATTTATTTGATATTCCATAGTCAGGTTTCCAAAAGGGATGGGGCCTGGGGAAGAAAATCTAGAATGAAGGGGCTTTTTTTGGGGGGGGGGGGAGGAATATTCTTGCAATCAGAATGTTTGTCTTAAATTTTCTATGCTTCTCAGTTTAGAAATGAATATACAATTGTCTCTTTAAATTAAGATACTGTAACACATTGCAGACTGCATGCTATGGCTTCAGATTTTAATTCTATGTAGAAATGACAGTACCAGTCATATGAAATCCATTGCTTCATAATGTGGCCTTGAAATGTCCAAAGTGTTCAGGCAACAACATTCACAAGCTTCACACACATCTGAAAGAAATCTTCTATTCCCTTAATGCTAGAACAACGGTGTATACAGAGGCAGCATCAAGGAGTTTTAACTTATTGCTACTTCTGTTGTGACTGTTGTCCATCTCACTTCACTGCTTCAGTGAATGTTAATTATGTCCAGGTATGTCAGCAATATGGTTTTGAGTACCATTCCTCATTACACTATGCTCTGTTGAATGTCAGAAAACAGATTTGTAATGAATTGAAAAAAAGTTTCACAAATGGACTCTTGCTCTCATTGACGTTTTATGGCAAAAATGTGTGAACTGCATTTATTTATTTTTTTGTCTATAGTATTTATACCCTATCTTTCATCCAAAAAAGTTCCCAGGGCAGCTTGCAAATAATTAATTTGACAGTTCCCTTCCCTCAAGGCTTACAATCTAAAAAGACAGTACACACTGTACTGTACTGGCGGTGGGGGAAGAGATTAGGACCAGTGGAAGTGGGCTGCTCTTTTCTCCCTCTGAGGCCATAGCAGTGGTAGTTGGGATGGAGGGAGGGCCTCTCACTAGGTGTTGGGACAAGGCATGATGGAGCTGTGCTCTTCTTTCCTTCAGAGGCCAGAATGATGGCATTTGAAATGGAGGTAATACTGAATAACACTGAAATACAATCACAGACAAGCATAGCATTGTTATATATAATGGCTACCTATTCTGTTATCTAAATATTTAGACTGTAAGCCTGTCAAATTAATGATTTGTAAGCTGCCCTTGGGAACCTTTTGACTGAAGACCAGGGTATAAATACAGCGGGCCCTCCACATTCACTGGGATTAGGACCCTATGAAAGTGGAAAAACCACAAATATCCAAAAACAAACAAACAAACAAAAAACACTTTTTTTTTAATCAAAGAGAACCCTTCTCTATGAATGTCTATGTCCTCCAGCACAACTCTATGGTCAACATCCGCTAAAAGTTGACCATAGAATTGAGCTGGAGGGCCTACAAATGCCTAGAGAAGTGCTCTCTCTAGAGAATTTATCACATGTAATTTTCATGCCGACACAGGCACGGGACGAAAACTGATTTTATTGCATGCAAAATTGCTGCTGTGCTGCTCCCCAACTATCACCCGTCCTCCAGCAGTGCTCTGGCGGCCAATTTTGATACCACAGAAGCTTTGATACCACAGAACCAAAATCGGCTGCCAGAGCACTGCTGGAGGATGGGTGATGGTTGGTTAGCAGCACAGCAGCAATTCTGATTGTGATAAAATCAGTTTTAACCCGTTCCAGCCCAGTCTCATCCCATGCCCAGGTTGGCGTGAAAATTGCATGCAATAAACTCCTAGGAATATCTAGGTCCTCCAGCATGACTTCTGGCTGATGTTGGCCATATAGTCATATTGGAAGAACCAGAGATTCCCAGAGAGAACATATTAATCAAATTAATAAATAATCAAATCTGCAAAAGTCAAAGCCACAAAAATCAAAGCCGCAAAATTTAAATAAACATTTCTGCATCATGAAAACTGTACTCTACAGGACGCATCAGCAAATTTATCCTATAGATTAATGGTTGCTTCTGCAAGATCACTTGATTCTGAATGGCCATGTTATTGATATTTATTAATAATTATTTATATTGAAATTAAAACAATAGGCTATGCCTATATTTTTGTTTTGTTCTTGCTTGTTATATAGTGTAGTAATCACAATTAGAACCAAATTAATTCCTTGATAGTGGTTTGTGACAATGGGGTCCACCTAACATTAGACCACTGGATTTCCATTTGTATGACAGGATTTTCTCTTCTGCTTGCCCACACTATTCCCAAATCTTTTCTTGGGTCCCCAATCCTCTAAAACAGTTTTGGCTACTATGCAGGGGAAGGAGAATCTGTTCCATCATTACTGTCCATTTTCTTGACAAGTGGACAAATTTGGGACATGTAAAAACGACCAGTGGTTTATATATAAGACACTATCTGTACTCATCTATTAATATATCTCTATGTTTGTAAAAGGCAATCAAAGTAATTTATTTTGACAGTGAGAATTCAGTTAAGGAGGAGCCATGAGGAGTACTGACTTTGTAAATAAGGCACGAGAAAGCAATTTTCTGAATAAGTCTACTGATGTTCACATACATTTACTCAACCAAGTTTTAAAATACATATTTTGTGGTGCACTGCTTTGATCAGTTTTGGAAAAGCGGTATATAAATTATTATTATTATTATTATTATTATTATTATTATTATTATTATAAAATACATATTTAATTTAATATCCTAAAAGATAACTATTCTAATCATAAACAACTGAGAGACTCTCTAGTAATTAGAGCTGCAGTATGTATTCATTAATCAATTTAAAACTGTTTAGCTAAACATAAAGCCCTAATTTAATGGACAAGTTTTTTGGTTTTTTTTTTAAAAAACATCTATACAGTCGCCTCTGCTTTTTCACAAGGGGATCCATTCTGGACCCCCTCGCGAAACTGAGTTTCGCATATATTCAAGCTCCATTGGCTTGAAAATAATAATAATAGTAATAATAATAATAATAATAATAATAATAATAGGATTTATTTATTTATTTATTTATGCTGCCCAATCGCTGGGAATATAGGCATATGTCCGCAGGAGTGCATGTGCACCTTGGGCACATGCCCCATTATTTCCCCCTCCATTTGTCCCTCATGCATAAGCGAGTGACGTGATTTCCAAAACGGAAGTAGGACTGTATATAAAAATCATCATAAAGCCAGACTATGATCTTCCTGCCATATTCATTATTCCACAGAAGGAAATGCTTCTTTTAAGATGGTGTGACCTTTGTAGTATATTTTGTAGTATACTATGTATAAATCTAGAAATTTTACTCATAAAATCAATCCAAAGAAACCTGAGTCACTTTATCCACGGATCAATATAAATACTCTGCTTTAACTCTTATTTTAAAAAGGAATCATACCCTCGTGAAAGGCAAGAATGTAATTTGTCCTGGAACCACTGTCTCCCTTCTACTCTCTCTTCCATCCAGCCTTCAGTGTGAGCACAAACACTTGTGCCTGCTGGATTTTTGTAAGTTCTTTGGCATTTTTTTCCTGTGCTTGATTCTTTAGATCAGTGGTTCTCAACCAGTGGGTCGCAACCCGTTTGGGGGTCGAATGACCCTTTCACAGGGGTCGCCTAAGACCATCAGAAAACACTATTTCCATCAGAAAACGCAAATAATTTTATGGTTGGAGGTCATCACAACATGAGAAACTGTCTTAAAGGGTTGTGGCATTAGGAAGGTTGAGAACCACTGCTTTAGATCCTTTGTTACATGCTCCTAAGTTTTGCCCTCAACCTATCCATGGGTCATACCAAAATCCATAATTTTGGATGCAAAACCTGCCCTTGAGTTATACTTGAGGCCAATTTATAGTTGAGTATAGTCTCAAACAAAAGATGTTTTGTTACAGTATGCTTTTAAATTGTATGCAATAGCTTAGCCTGCCAAGTTTAATGCACCTCTTGTAGTGTGTCTTTCTTTTGCATTCTCAGAGAAAAGACCTAGGATGGATCCTAGAAGTCCATCTTCCAATAGTGAGAGATGTATTTGTTAAGAATACTTTCAGTTACCCATTCTTTGAGCATGTGGAATTTGGCAGGAGAAAGGGTTGAAAAATGTGCTGGAAATTGTACAAATCAGATATGCTAACTTGGCATGAAGAGCATATCAAATGTGCATAAATTGTCAAAAGTGAAGATTTGAGAACCAGATCATATTCCAGTATGACCAGGGGACAGAATGGAGCAATGGAAAGTAGACGGGTATGATTGCTATAGTCTAGAGCCTTTCCTTGGCCCCTCACTGTTGTTGCTTTGGTGTCTGACTTATAGACACCAAGAGGAAAAGGGTGACATTCTAGTGATGTGGGACATTACTTAGAAAAGAAATAAATTTGCAACTTGGTGTCCATGTTGGTTGAAAGAAACGGGAGTTGAACACAGAGAAAGCAGGATTGAAGAGGACAAGCAGGAAAGAACAAATGCATATGTGTGTACAATTAGTTGCAGTTGTTTACAACTCAACATGAATCAACAGCAGACAGAAAGGTCATAGGAAGACTGTGCCTCATGCTAGTATTAAGTTTTGGCTCTGAGGACTAGAAAAGTCAGATAAAGACACATTTGGACCTAATTACAGCAGACAGGCCACTATGAAAGGCAAATATGAAGCAATTGGTTACCATCATTTCCCTAAGCTATATATGTATACGTTTTAAAAAGCTTACAAAGCCATGACCCATTACAGACAGTGGATTCTTGGTTTATTACAACCTTGACCAGATGCCTATAAATTTTATTATACACTGTATGTGATGCATCAGGCAGTGTAAGAAACTGTATTTGTTATGCTTTGGATTGTGTGAATGGTAACATTTATATATTTCCATAACAGCTCTTGCTGATTACTGTGGTGATTCATAAAATTAGAGTGGTACCAACATATGATGAATCAGTCAAGCTCTTCTCTAGGCCTTGATGTACAACATGGTATGGCTGTGAAGCTTTTCAATCAGAAATACATACTTCTTTATTGATGTGTTGAGAACTTTTAAAAGCTCTGTAGGTTAATTACCAATGTGGGCAGGGCTCAAGATGCTATTGAACTACATCTCCCATACTTCTTCCTCATTGGCTACACTGCCTAGAGCCACTCACATTTCAGTCCAACAACACCTAGAAACCTGTGCTTTGTTCATTTCTTCCATTTGGGTAAAAAGTGAAACCTTTTTAAAGGGGTGATTGTTTTATTCTACATTTTCTAATCATAGAATCGTAGAGTTGGAAGAGACCACAAGGGCCATTCAGTCCAGCCCCCTGCCATGCAGGAACTCTCAATCAAAGCATCTTTATTACTAACAGAAGCTGCTTTGGTGATTACTAGGTGGGAAAGTGTCTATATGTTTCAGGTAAATAAAACTAAGGCGGGTTACAGACGGGCAAAAAGGGGTGTGTTCATGACGTCATGAAGGTGTAGCCTTCAGACGGCCCTTACCTGAATGCTGTCATGAACACGCCGCCCGCACGCCCCAAGCGGGAAGAAGCAGCATTAAAAAGGTGCCGCTTTTCCCCGCTTCTTTTCTATATACTGCGCAACTGCGCATCTCCGTCTATAAGCTGCTGCACCAGTATGCCAGAATTGTTACGCCGCTAATTTAAGTTTCCCATTTAAAAGCTCCGTGCCTGCTGCGTCGCATAATGAGTCGGGGTCCTGGAACATGCGCAGTTTGCACCGAGGCTCTAATTAGAGTGTCAGATGCCATGCAGATGTGGAAGCTGCAGCACAGCTGCACTCTATTTTAATGCTCGTAACCCTCATCCTAGAGCAACATGTACGCATGCGCTGCTAGAATTGTGGAAAGCTTGGAATTTAAAGTGAACCCCTACACACATTCCTGCGCCATTTTCACCTAACAATTAAAAAACGCTAAAACTTTAAATATTTACATATGTACAAAGGAGGTGATGGGGGATGGCAGGGGGACAGCGGTGGCAGCGGCGACAGCTGTGGCTGTGCATTGCAGATTCAGCAAGAGCACGGGGACCAAAGGAGAGGAGGCATCCATGATGCTGGTGACACTAGGAACGTGCAAGGGGACAAGGATGCCAACACCAGCTGATCACCAGCTGGCAGGAGACCACCATTGTTCTTGGGTAGGGCGGGGGGAACAGTTTAAAGGGGCCTGGGCACTTTAAATGTGCACATATGCTTTCTGCCGCCGGTGCTGACTGCCGCAGCTGCGCAGCTGCGCATCTGCCAGCCGGCACAATAAAAAAGGCCGCGTTTTTGGCCGCCCGTGCGGAAACTGCCTCTCTCTTTTCAGCGTCCTGCGAGGTGGCGGTATGGAAGCTATGAGTCAGAAACGGCCCCAGGTGAGGCGTCTTCACTGCCCCCCATGTGGAAGCCCCATCCACCTTAGCCACGCCCCCGGGGTGGGCAGTCAGGAGGCTCCGTATTCAGCAGAATACACCTTCAAGACATCTTCCCCTGCCTGTCTGTAACCCGCCCTAGAGGACTAGAGATTTGCAGTGTTAAACGCATAACATAAGCACATTAATGGAGTCAAACAGACTGGCAGCTTGGAGCAGCATCTGGCCATTCTAGCTCTGATCAAGCCCTGAGTGGCGCAGGACTGTGGTGACTGGATGCAACAGTCCCAAGGCTGGCTACTGCCACGGTCCCAAATTTACCACCAGCAAGGAGTGGGTTTGTTCTGTTCCTTTTGTGGCTGGGTTTGGGCTACCTTAGGCAGCCCCAGTGTGGCTTCCAGGCAATCCAGGGGCATGTATCATCTGCACCCTACAGCCCTGGATCTTCCTGAAGCTGATGCTTTTTGCCTATGTATTTCAAGCCTATGTTTCTTTCCCCCCCTACTGTGCAGCTTTCCAAATGTTTACATTTTTTCTAAGCCAACAAGTACAAATTATATGCAAATCAGTGTTGCTTGTCTTTGTTTTCTGTAGAACAATTTGCAGTCATAGTGTTGTGCTACCTTTTGAAAGTTGGCTTAAGCACAAAGGCATATTTGAACTCAGATACCATCTTGCTTTCCTTAAAATGTTACTATCAAGTGCCTAAAGCATATTGGAAAGGGTAACATTTGCTATAGCTGGTGATGTTTTTTAAGAATAACAATTCTGCCTTTTCTCCATATTGGCCCACTTAAACTTCTTGTGGGTTACCTGTTCTCCTTTTTAATACACACACACTCTCTCTCTCACTCACTTATATTTTGGTTTTTAATGGGAAATGATTTAGGATGTTGGCAGAGCAAGATGTTTTAAAGTCTTTATAAGCATATTTAGCTGTTACAGGTAATATATCACCATTTTATGGTAGGTTTTTTTAACCTTTTTAGATGGTACATTTACATTCTTTTATAAACGTTCTGCTCCAGTGTTAGAGAAATGTTAGAATGCACTTTGTCTTTTCTAGCTTGTATAGGTGCTCAGAAAAAGAGATATTCGCATGTTTGAAGTTGTGATTGTTTTGGTTTCGTGCCCAAAATTACAGTTTGAAAAATTGCACCAAGACTTCAGGACTGCTGAAAATGAGAAAAATATTTCACCTAAACGGACTCTTCAGTGTTTTCACCAAAGGTAGAATTGATCCCTAGAAAGGACAACCTGTGACTAATGGAGAGAGTTTTCTTTAAGTCTGAAGTTAGGCTCATGAAAGAAAAAAGGAAGGCGAGTGGGGCAGAATATTTTAGTCTGGAGATTAGTAATCAGCAAGTTGGTTTGCCTCAGTTTTTTTAAACTGCTGGTACATTTTATAACTATAATCTCCTGATTTACTGGTAAAGACAGCTGATCTTGATAAACCCTTCCAACGCAATCAGAAATTGCCCAAATAGCTTTTTTGTTTTCTTTTTAAGTACAATATCTGATGGCCAGGCTAGGGATTTTACTGTCTATGACACACCAGTGACTAGGTCACATATTCCATGAAATCATGAAATGCTCTATCTGTATTATCATCTACAGACTGAAGCATTATATTGGTGAAGTAACTGTTCTTAAATGCATGGAGAACATGTTCATGTGAGCATCTGAGAATAATGTAGAAACTCACCATCCAAGCCAGAAGAACCACTTGGTCACCTATAAACTATGGCTACATAAAATAAAATAAAAATAAAAAAATAAAATAAAATAAAAAATGAATGAATGAATGGAAAAGCCATTTGGATGCCGTTTAAAGTTGCTTATACTTTCAAAAAGAACTATGTAATGAGAGAGCCATACCTTGGACATTATAAGTCTTTATTACAAGTCTTGAAGAAAATGTGGCTTGATGATTTCTAACAAAACTTGTTTTTGTCCCCTAACCAATCTGTAACACCAAGAGGAGACTTTGACCTTGTTCATCTTGTAAAGGGAGCAACATGGATTGCATGTCAATTACATGCAGTTCAATAACAAACATCTTGGCTTTGGTATATGTAATAGACTTCCCTGGCTGAGAAACAGTGATCTGAGAGGCCTTCCTGAAAGACTTCTCTTGTATGGATAGAGAGAATTAATTTAGCAGTTCTACATTTAGCAACGGATGTATGGAAAATTAGTATTAAAGCTTAGCATTTGTATGAAATGTTATTGAGCCCAGTCTTTGGGGATACTTCATTATGTGGAGAGCAGCTCTTCAAATTCTTAAAGACAAACAGAAAGGAGCACTTTCCATAGTGGGCTAATAGTGAACAACAGATGTCATAGGAATCTTTATGTATAGTGTCATTTTAAAACACATTGGGTAGTAGTATAAAGAATTTTCCTTCCAGAGACAGAAGGGCTCCGTATGTCCATGGAAGACATTTGACACATCACATCATTTCCAGTGACAGAATGGGGAAAGAGGCAATTTCAGCTGCAGCCTCTTATGCCTCCCTAAGGGGACCCTCTGAAGCAGTGGGGGCATTGGAGTCTACAGAGGGATGGAGAAACCCTTTCAGGAAAGCTAACAAAAGGAAATACTACTTACAACCCAGGGTTAAGTGGAATTTTATTTTGAACTTTTATGTTGTGTTTAAGGCCTGTTTTTGTTCCTCAGGCTGTCTAGTGTGGAGGGGTGCTGCATCTTCCAGTGTTCCAAAAAAAAAAGAGATACCTGTTATCTCAGTAGTCCCTCATTTTGCAGTGTGTTTATATAGTGAATCAATTACATTTGAGGATGTGCATTTGTTCCTTTCAAGCCTTTTCAAGATGGGGATGGTTCAGTCTGTATGTATGTAATCCATAGATACAGAGGGCTGACTGTACTTATTTACTGGATTTGTTTAAAATAGAGTTGGACCTCAACTTTCATGGGCTTTAGGGCCACAGCCCCTCCAAACTGAAAAAAACAGCAAAAACAGGTCCACTATTTTTTTTAACCTGAGAGAACAATTCTATAGACATCAGTAGGTCCTCCAATGTGACTTTATGGTAAACATCCAGCAAAAGTTAACCATATAATCATGCTGCAGGACTTACAGATGCCTACAGAGAACACACACACACACACATATATTGGTGATGGGTACATGCAATAATCCACAAATAATAAAATCTATGAATGCTTAGCCTACAAATGTGGAGGGATGACTGTATTTTGACAGACCTTTTTATTATACCTAAAGCTGAAAACAAGCTGAGGAATTAGATTTACAACATGGATAATGATGAGAATTTAGTTTTAATTAAATCTTCCAGTTTTTCCCATTGGCATCATTTGACGAAAACAAAGAATGTAAGAGCTCAGTACTTTACAAACACCTACCTTTGCCACTTTGAGAACTTCATTTACAGAACTGCATTTCCAAACTCTGCCAACCTCATTTTTGATGGCAGATACAAAAATGTCCCAAAATATTTAACGTTACCCATTTGTGGTGTGGGAAAGGAAGAAGACATTTCACACTATTTGCTTTACTGCCAGTTAGATCAAAACTCTAGGATGCAATGCCTTGGACAGATTTTGGCATATTTATAGGGTGAGAGCTCTTAAATGAAAAAATGTCAGATAGTGGTGTATATGTCACACATAAAACAGTTTTATTTGCTAAGGCTACTAAAAGTATTTTTGCTACTTATCTGAAATATATTGCAATATTTTGCTATAGGCACTGGGCTCTTTCACATGGAGGAGTGAAATAACAGGAGTTCCCATTATTACCCAATGATGCAGCCGTTACAGTTTACACATGGGACACGAACTGAAGAAGTGCATGGGTACATGTTAATCTCTCCCCCCCCCCCCCAGATTGCACTATTACTACGATTTAATCACTTTTTAATGATGCTTGTCTCTCGTGTGAAAAAGTCCTATACAAGGGCTTCATTAATTTGACTTTTGTATGTATGTACACAAGAGCCAGCATGGTGTACTGGTTTCCGCATTGGACTATGACTCTGGCGATCAGGGTTCAAATCCCTGCTCAGCCATGTAAACCCACTTTCTCAGTGTCAGAGGAAAGAAAAGACAAACCCTACTCAGAACAAATCTTGCCAAGAAAACCCTGTGATAGCTTTGTCTTGGGGTACCCATAAGTCGGAAATTACTTGATGGCTCACAAAAACAACAGATATGTATGTACATATTCTTTTAGTGGATGTGTAATAATTTTTAGACAAATACTGTAAATGAGTGATTGTTTAAAATATTTATATACTGGCTTCTAAGTATTGCCTTCTGTTAACTACTATTCTTCATTTGAAGAAAAGAAAAACATCAACTGATTCTCCCTTCTGTTCCTTGTTTTGAGAAAAAATTACCTCACACATGTGCTGTGATCAGACAGCATTGTCCCAGTGTTTCCTGTGGGCAGCTGCTGTCTTTTCAATTTGTTTTTATTAATATGCACAAGTGTTAAGTTGTTTAACAATTCCTGTTATTAATTAAGAGATGTTTCCTTGAAGAATGTTGTCATTTGAAATTATGGGAAATTTTAGAAGTGGGTCATTTTAGTTAAATGAAAAAGAAAACATTTTATATTTCCATGATGAAATACCAGATGAGAGCCTTGAAGCTACCTTTAAGTTCTCAGGAGTACATAAAGGAAAAGCAAAATGCTGTTTTAATCACTATCTTTCCTCACTTCTGCTTATGTGTCATTTGTAAATGTGGCATTCATTAGTTTACTCATCCTTCTCTAAAAGGAGACTTGTCTATTCTTCTCCTCCCAAATGTTTCTGCTTGTCTTAGGAGACTTCCTTTACATTTTAAATACCCACTATGCAACTTTAGCTTGTTCATTTAAATTTAGCCTGACAAGGTTAGGATTTTGGAAATAGAAGTTTTAAAGAACGTCCTTCCCCCCAAGTCTGCTCATCTGAGACCATTTGCATGGCCTTGGAATTACATTCGGCTCTCCATATCCACAGATTCCATATCCATGGATTCAACCAGCGTTTGAAAATATATTTTTTAAAACTAAATTCCAAAAAGCAAGCCTTGATTTTTTTTTTCATTTTGTATAAGACACACCATTTTATAGCACCATTGTATTTAATGATACTTGAGCATCCATGGATTTTGGTATCCACGAGAGATCCTGGAACCAAAATCCAGCAAGTATGAAGGGGCCACTGTAGCTGGCCATATTGATAGCACTACCCGCATATTCAGCATCAATTTGGGTGGTGTTCTATGACTGTCTTGTGGGAAGAGAGGGCATGGGCCGCCTAAATGACAATCCTATTCATGGAATCTAATCAATCACCACTCAATTTGGGATGGCTTATGTTAAGGGTTTTGTGCCATGATCACAGCTTATTCCAAAGGAAGTGTCCACTTTGTATTGTGGGAGGCAGCATAGAAAGCTATTTACTGCTGCCACCACTGCCGGAAGTTCCCATTGTGTTCTGGATGTGTCCCAGAGGGGGCGATTTTCAGGAACACTTCTAAAGCGTTCCTAAAATTCGCCTCCTGGGGAACCCATCCAGAACGCGATGGGAACTTCCGGCAGTGGTGGCAGCATTCTCCTGTGCAGTAATCAGCATTTTATGCTGCCTCCCATTCCCATCACACCCCCTTTTGTAACGCAACAAGCCCGTTCCAGGACCTGTGTGATAAACTAGTCAAATTCTGCTGGTTTGGTTTGTAATAGGCAAATGTTGGATACTGCCCTTAGGTAGCAGCTAATAGTAGAGGTAATCTAGCTAAAAAGAAGTGACAACAATAAGTAGAGGGAGCACTGTCAAAGTAATGATGAAGTAATAATAAAACTAAATATATGTAATCAGTTCATTATCTATCAAATGAGCTTTTGTTCAAACTGGGAAACGAGGTATAAAAAATCTGCTGTATCCTCACATTTCCAGAATCCATATATACTCTGTCTTTCAGCTTCTAATTCTGAGACCAGAAAAGCAGTTTAGATATTGAGACCACCTCAGAGCTATTTCATTTTTGTAAATATGAAGGGATCATCTTTTCATTATATATTTAAGATTTCCCTGGAACCTGAAAAACAGGAACATGAACATAACTATGTTTAGTTGGCATGTTTTTGCACCTGGAATCCTTGTGTGATTCTTTCCCCATTCTTTTTTGGTTTGTTTGCTTTTCATTATAACAAACAAACAAAAACGTATAGCTAAATCTGCATAAGGAATCTGTTTCCATCCAAATTAAGGGAGAGGGAACACTTCCCCTTACTATTGCCTTCTCAAGTAGTCTGTGCTCACATTGGGGCTGCCATTAATATTAAACAAATAAGATGTTCCTCTTTGATGACATTGCCTTGCCCTTGTAATCTTATAAAATCTTCCAACAGCATATCATTGTTGTAATGATACAGCAGAATGGAGATGTGCCTCTACAGTGGCAATAGCTAAAATTCCTAGAATGCTTCCTTTTATGAGATAGAGTATTGTGTGGGTAAGTGAGATGTTAAGATTTTGTATAAATTACCTATGGACGTTATCACATGGGGGAAATTGGAAGGTCAGTGCAGTGTGATCCCGGGTGCAATCATGGGGTTTCATGTTTTTGCACGAGAGGTTATCACACGTAATCAAAGGCAATGCTAAGTCAATTCGAACCCAATCCACGGTCAGCTGAGAGAGGTGTAAATTTGGGGAAATATAGAATTTACAAATCCTGTTCCACTCCAAAACTGTGTTCAATTCGAATTTGGCAGGTATGGAACACGTTTCAGTCGCCCTTGGATTGCCTTCAAATCAGGCTACAATTCCCAAGCTCCTTTGCTGGCTGCAATTTTCTCTCCTGTGCTCCCTAGCTGCTCCCTCTGGGAGCAAAGGGGTGGGCAAAGTGAAGGGGATTATGCTGCCCAGAGGGGAGAGAAATGCTCTGGCCTCCCCAAAAAGTTAAAAGACTGGCAGCAAAGTCCATTTTTCCTCCCTCCCTCCAGGTGTGGGGGGCTTTTCTCTCAGCCTCACAAAGTTCCTCTTGGAGTTCTAGAGCTATTTTGGGGATGAAGCAGCCCTCCCCACAGAGACAAACACACACTGCCTCATCCTCTCCCTCCTCCTCTCAGCCCTTTCTGGCTCTTTTCCTTTGCAAACTCATCCTTGCCCAGGGCTCTCTCTTTCACTCTCACAACCCTGTCACAGGGCTTTCTTTACAGGTTAATTCAGATGGAGTTTGCCATTGCCATTTTTCTGAGGAGGCTGAGAGAGTGTGACTTGCACCAGGTCACCCAGTGGGATTCAGTCCTTGCCTTCTAGAGTCATAGTCCAATGCTCAAACCAAGTACAAGGTTGCTTTGGACTGATTTTGAATTTGTGCATTGCATAAATAATGTGAAATATGGGGTAATGAATGAACAAATAATGTGAATTGCCTAAATAACGTGAAATAAAGGGTAATGAATGAACAAATAACGTGAAACAAGGCAAAACCACAGGAACTGGAAGCAAGCCCCGCCAGAAGTGTAAAAAGGTCACGATCCGATTCTGCTCCCACTACGCATGTGCAGGGATGCTAATTAGAATTCTAGACTATGAAGGGTACATATTCATATGATAATTTCTTTTGCATTTGCATTACTTTGGCTTTGGGATGGGTGCTGTGTTCTTCTGTGGTGTAATAACCATCCATGTACTTGCCTTCATTTCCGAATTGGCCCTACTTTATTTTCTTTCGAAATTGAGAGACATTCCTCCCGTGTGATAACGTCTTATGTGAAATCTTGAAAGGCATGTGGCTACTACAGAAACAGTATGAAAGTTTTTAAAAACTTTCTTGAAATGCTCAACAGAACACATATGGTGAAGTTAAGATCCGGCTATTCATGAATGACCTTTGATGCTCATTATACAAACCATCACATTTTCATGGTTTTATGTTTTTAAAACTATTTTAATCACTTTTTGTCTCCCCTTTTCTCTTGTTAAATTGTTCAATATGTTTTTAGCATTTTAAAGTAATGCTTTTTTGTGCTTTTACATTAGTCAGATTGGTTTTATTGTATACTGCCATTACATCTCTACATCGATGATTATGATTTTATTAATTTATATCCCACCTTTCTCACAGTAGCGGGACTCAAGGCAGCTAACAACACATTTAAAACAATACAAATAAAAATTGTACAAGAACATTAATAAAAGCTACATATGAGATTTTAAAAACAAACCATTTATAAAGTTAAAACGTTAAACATTAAAAATACTCACATTTATTAAAAGATTATACACAAAGCTTAAAAGCAGCACTGCACAGCATTAAAAGCCCAACCCTAATTAGTTTGTAAAGGCCTGGACCCAAGCCATATAGAGCTTTATAGGTAAAAATCAGCTCTTTGAATTGTGTCTGAAAATGGACCGGCAACCAATGGAGCTGCTGCAACAAGGGAGTTGTGTATTTTCTGTAGCCAGTATGCAGTTCTTTGGGCCCACTGAAGTTTCAGAGCATATTTCAAAGGCAGCACCACATAGAGCATACTGCAGTAATCCAAGTGGGATGTAACCTAAGCATGTACCACCATGGCCAGATCTGACTTCTACAGGAATGGGCACAGTTGGCATACTAGCTTTAACTGTAAATTTAATATTGACATACTAGCAGAGTCCTCCCTCCATGGCATCTATCTCCATCTGGTCTGGGAGGGAGTGCAAAAACAGGCCCAACACCATTGGGCCTATCCTTAAGAAGAACAGCCCCCCTCCAGTGCATCTGCCATGGTTCTGCCACCCCTTTCTGGATTAAGCTTCAATTTATTTGTCCCTATCCAGTCCATTACAGCTGTCAGGCATTGTTTTAGCACAGGAACAGCTTCCTTGGAATTAGGTGGAAAGAAGTAATAGAGCTGAGTATCATCAGCATACTGGGGACTCCTCTGGACAACCTGTACCAAAACTCTGGACAACCTGTACCAACAGCTTCATGTAGATGTTAAAAAGGATAGGAAATAAGACAGAACACTGAGGAACTTCACAGGTCAAGACCAAGATGTTGTACAGGAATACTCCAGCACCATCCTCTGCGAGTGTTCCTCGAAGAAAGAATTAAAGCACTGTAGACCTGTACTTCTAAGCCCCATCCATCAAGCCAGAAATCTCCTTGGAAAGCAAGATGACAAAACTCAGGTTGTCGTACTTTGGGCACATCATGGGAAGGCATGAATCATTGGCAAAAACAATAATGCTAGGGAAGATAAAGAGAAGTAGAAAGAGTGGAAGGCCACATGCAAGATGGATGAGTTCTATTAAAGAGATGACAAGTATGAGTTTGCAGGAGTTGGGCAGAGCAGTGGAAGACAGGGCATCTTGGAGGTGTCTCATCAGGAGGATTGCCATGGGTTGAACTTGAGTTGAGGGTAGTTAACAACAACAACAAAAACTTATTACCTGCCATAGGCCTTCAGGTAGATTTTAGCCAGTTTTCAGTTGGACTTACTGTGAGTTTTCTGCCACTATTGCTATAGTTTGTCTCTCACTAGTATGCATTGGTTCCAGCTCCTTAGAAAACCAGGAAGCTGATGTAACTCCACTTCATAAAAAAGACTGCTTAAGGGCTATCGCGTCCATGCCTTAGTCATTTCCCCATTCTGGAGATCAACCAGGGCTTTGACAGGATCACATGCCAAGGCCGTTGGAAGCTCCCCAAGTCCCTAGACAAACAGGTGGGAAGCGCTATTCTTGGGCCAAAATTAGGGTTTGGGAGCACACAGCAAATCTCCTAGGGTGGCTTAATTTGACCCCCAACCCCTGCAGAGTCTTTGAGTCACAGCAAGTCTAAACCTGACTAATGGGGGAAAACAGTCAGTCTTGAAGGGGCGGATTGAATCAGTCCCTTCTGAAAATGGATTTGGACCATGGCAAACACACACTGTGACCCCAATCTGCCTTGAAGCCAGCCAAAAAAGGAGCAGCTGGCTTTTCCTGCCCCGCTGTACAAATGCTGCACTGCTGGAGCATCTTGAACTCACCCCCATCTGGGCAGCCACTGTCTTTTCTGGCCCTAAGAAATAGATGGGAGGGGCATAAATACTTTTTTAAAAATAAAATAAATATAGGAATAACAAAACAAGAAATGCAACTATAACACATCATTTGTCACTTTTCATTGTAGAGTAAAACTCAGAAAAGAACCCTTTGACAATATGACAAGAAACGGAAAAGAAGAAAAAGGAAAAACATATTTCAGGAGAACTTCAACTGTCTTTTATCAGTACAAGAAAAGAAATCTTCACTATTGGAGGATCTGTTTTCCCATATGGAAAATTATGATATGAAAATAATAAGAACCATGTTTCTAGAAAAGAAGTGCTCCCCTATGTTTTAACCTTTTACATTTTAATTCATCTTGTGTGCTATCATAATGTCTTATACTTTGAACATCCATACTTTATCAGAGCCACTTGCTTGCCCAAGTTACTGTGGATGTTTGAAGTAAAAGAGAGGCTTTTTATGTGGGGTTAGAGGATCATCTGATTCTATCATGCGCAACAAAACCAATTTTGGATCCATTTCAGTCAAACAGTCTAAAATGTGTGGCCAATGTGCCTCTCCTCCAGGATTTTCTACCATGAGTGGGGGGGAAATGTTATGATTTGTTTCCAGTGGTTTCCAATTTTGGGGACTACACTGTTTCTGAAATCTGTGGCATCTAATTGGAGTTAAATAACAACTCTTATTTTGTCCAGCGTCTCTTACGCCATAACGTATATGGTTAAATGAAAAGTGCCCCATATGTTCTCCAAGTGAGCTTTTTCTGTTTCCTCTACAAAGTTAATTTCTGATGTACTACCATATGCTGAATGAATATGCTGATGATTATGGTCTAAATTCAGAATAGGCTATTTGAAGCTTGTTTGAATGAGAAAGATGGTTAGAAGGTCTAAGTCCTTTTAGAACTGGTCTCTGGATATTAGTTTCTTTGTTCTTATGTTCCATCAACTTATGGCAACCTTACCATAAGGTTTTCTTGTCAAGAGTTATTCATAAGGGGGTTTCCATTACATTCCTCTGAGACTGAAAGGGTGTCACTGTTTAGACCCAGAGTGATGTACTTGTATTCTGAGAAAGCAATGGCAAATCTTGCAGAGACAACCCAATAATTCATATGTTTTTATAATGGGCCTTGAACTGATATAGTAGTATATTTTATGAGCCTGATCAGATTCCACCTAAACATTAAGAAGAACATCTTGACAGTAAGAGCTGTTTGACAGTGGAATGCACTGCCTTGGAGTGTGGTGGAGTCTCCTTCTTTGGAGGTTTTCAGACAGAAGTTGGATGTTTGTCTATTGAGAGTGCTTTGATTGTGTTGGACTGGATGGCCTTTGAAATCTCTTCCAACTCTATGATTCTATGAAAAACATCAGAATCTTCTGACTATTAAAAAGTATGGCAGAGAGGCCTTTGTGAATTTCATTTGAAATCTGTCTGTCTGTCTGTCTGTCTGTCCATCCAGCTATGATGGGATGTGGGAAGAAGGGATAAGGAAGAATGGAAGTGCACCAGCAGGTGATTAAAAAAACAACAACAGTCATTTTACATTCTTTACATTGAGAAGTGGGAAAGCATTCAGCATTGATATACAGATCAACACATAATAATGATAAACACATCATAAAAATCCAATTCAAACCTTCCAAACCTCAGTGTGAACTCTAAAGGTCTGGGTTAGAAATAAGGGGGCCCGAGCACATGGAAATGGAGAAGTGGGATATGAAGTTGAGGTATCTTTTAAAGCATAGTGCTACTTTTTTGTTCTTAAGATCACACCTGTTGAGAGTTAGTGTTCTATCATATGTTCTTTGCTTGCATAAGTTGTCACAGATGCCACTTGAAACAATCTCCATTGCACATTATGCCACGGAAATATAGTGTTTATTAAATGCTCCACTTGTTAATAACATCTCAGTAGTATTTATGTTTGGCAGAAGAACACACACTATGCCAGTTGCTCCCCTAACAATATTTTAAATAAGTGAAAATATTTTCTTTTAAGGAGTTTGCATCCCAGGCTGCCACTTGGGCCATTTGGTCACCAGCTGACTGCTTTGAAAATCAGCATGTTGTCCATGCCAACTACAGTTCCCACAGTTTTGACTGGGTGTGGTTCACCTATATTTTTATGAGTCTTTGCATAAATGTTTTTCAAGTCAATAAATATCTGCAAAATGTGAGCTGTATGTTTTATACAGAGAAGCAAAGACTCGAGACAAACTAAGGCATATTTAGCTGTAAAATGCCAAAAAAGAGGTTGATGGTATGCTCAGAAATCCTGGACAATCTCTTCAAGGATCTGATGTAGATTCAATTGTAATACATTTTTCCATTGCTATAATTATCTTCAGCAGATAGTGGTTTTATTTATCATATAGTAAGAGACATTGCTTGGATGTAGACTCTTTCATAGCATTAAATTCTTCGGGAATACACACTGTTCCTCTTAAATCAGGGATAGAATTATAGCCCATAATTTATTTTGTTTTGTTTTATTTATTGAATTTATAACGTCCTTTCTCCAAGGAGCTGCAGACTCCTCCTCAACTCCTCAGTATTGGCACCTGACCACTGAAAAATGGAAGCAGGAAGAAATTTCCCAAAACTGATCCAAGTCAATCCTGTAGGTCTTCAGAAGTTGTGCTAACTATCAGAAATACTCTTCCCCAGGGAAAGAAATTTGGTTTGAACCAGAAATCAGAAATGAACCTCCATTTTTGTTTTCTCTTGCTTGTCAATTGATTTTCAGGGAGAATAGCCTGCCAGATGGGGTGTGGGGAGCAAAGGAGATTATCACATTATCTTTGCTCCTGGCATAGATGTGAGATGTAACTTTAAAATGGTGGATCTTACTGCATTCACCCGTCACCAGGCAGCCTGTTTGCAACCTGGGCTCCTCCGGGCTTTTTTCACATCTTTTCATAAATGGGATTTTCCCATTCTTCAAAAGCTGCAGCAGAAGCCTGGGTTGCAAACTAGCTGTCTGCTGCCCAGCAATGGATGAATGCGAGAAGATCTGCCTTCTTAAAGTTACATCCCACAACTATGCCAGGAGCAAAGGTAATGTGATAAGCCCCCAAACTGAACTCTTTGCCATCTCCAATTGCCCACACTTTTTTTACCTAAAGAAAAATATAGCTAACAAATTGAGTACATGCATATAATATTTCTGTGGTTCCTAAGCTGTGGTCTCTGGTTTACTTTTAGCTGAACCCCTAATATTATAACAAAGAACATGCTAAAGATCAGTAAATTTATTTGAATTTTCTGCAACATTTTTAAAAGCATCAGCTACACAGTAGCTATACTGCTTCAGTACTGTCGGCTCTGAGAATATTAAGAAGTCATCAGGGATAGATGAGAATGAGAAGAATTTGACTCCTATGTGCCATACTAAAAACACCAGCAAGCTTAAGCACAAATCAAGCTGTCCTTTTAAGAAACTGGACTATAATTAATTTATTCTTCAGTAAGCATTTCACTGGTGGATTCTCCCCTTCCCTCTATTCCACTTGTCTGTTATTCTGATTGTAAGTCAGAGCAGTTGAATTATAATACAAGACTCAAATTTTATTTTTGTAAGTTAAATATCTTCCTGCCTATAAGATCGTAAAATACCCATGAAACAAAAATCCAAATCCAATTTCAGTAACCAAAACAGTGATTGTCCCAATATTACAGCATTTAACAATACTGTAATATACTTTTGTATCAGATTGTTCTTAAACATTACAAATCATATTCTTTTTTCCATTGTGGTTCCATTGCATTTCTGTATGTGGGACTACACATTCAATCTACAGAATGAATATTTGAGCCAGTTTTGGTGAAAAGGCAGTGTATTAGCAAAGCTAATAATAACAATACTCCCCTCCTCTCTGTTAAAGAGCAGAGGCCTGCTCCAGTTGCTGTAGCATATTCAGCCTCTTTGCAGACACTGGATGTTCCTTGACATTTAAAGGTTTTGACAGTATCCAATGGCACACTTATACTAGTGGAAGCGGTAGGGGAACCCTCCTTCCTGCACACCTTGTGTAGTATACACTTAATGGCTGCTCTGGGGGGGGGGGTCCTCCAAATGGTTTTGGTGCTGTGGAAAGCTGCAAGAGAAGGGGAAGAAACTCTTTATGCTATCACTAGTGCCATTTTGGATGTTTGGTATTTGTGGGGTTATTCCAAACCCTAGTAATAATCAGTTTAGAACACATACCTTTTAGATGGAAAGTCACTGGAATCAATGTCTGTCTTTGCTGTGAACCCCACTTTCAGCATATCATATTTCCTATTGTCAAACTTCTCTGACTTTGGCACATTTCCAAGACTTCTATTTTGCCTTCCCCTTGCTTTGCATTTTGAAATGGTCGGATGCTTTTCTGTTTATTGAATTCACCTTCTTTCCTGATAACTCCCTTTGCCTGCTCTTTGTCAGTGGTAATGACCTTGTGAGTCTCTTTGTACTGATCCAGACCTGACTTGTACTTTTATTACTACTCCTCTGAGCTGGTTGTTTGCTTCGTGAGCTGTCCAGCCATATCTTTCATCTGATGCATCCTGGTGTAGCAGAGTTGTTGTGCAAAATCATCGTGCTTTAAGTAGAGAAGTTGACTGACCATGGTAGAGCTAAATGAGAATTTTCATTGGATAAAAAAAGAGGGAGAAGAATATACTTATCTTCATGTACAGTGGGCCCCCCACATTTTATAGGGTATGGGGTACATGACCTCAGTGAAAGTGGAAAAACCACAAATAAAAGTACACTTGTTTTTACCTGAAGGAACACCTCTCTAGGAATTATTAGGTTTTCTAGCACATCTCTGTAGTCAAGATCTGCCAGAGGTTCACCACAGAATCATGCAGGAGTACCTACAAATGTTTAGGGAAGTGTTTTCTTAAGGAATCTCTAGGTCCTTTAGTGTGACGGTATCATCAGTTCCCAGAAGAGTTGTGGTGAAGGACCTAGAGATTTTTAGGGAAAACATATTAATCAAATCTGTGAAGAATCAAATCTACAAAAGTCAAAGCCACAAATGTGGACGGGTTACTGTATCCAAAGCTAATGGCCATTCAGCGTAGCACTGATCTACTTTACCCAAAACTGAGGTAAGTGGAAGTATGGCAGGAGGGTGATTTAGCTTAAATCCTATTGTTAGTTCCATCTATAGGGGGCCCATTGAAGCAACGGGAAATTGTTAAGACATTGCTTATGTAAATCCTATTGATTCAGTTACTCTAGTTGAGACAAACAGTTGGATTGCCACTGAAGACCAGGCAGGGTATGATTTTAGAGTCACATGCTACACTTTATCTTTTTCTGTCCCTTTCAACAATTCCAGCCAATTTAACAATTGATGAATTGTCTTTGCTGGAATCTTCCAGGAGTGGCAGTTCACCATTTATAAATAGATTCCAGGGCTGCCCTGCATGGTTTAATATCACACACATACTCCAGTTTTCAAAAGCAGAAGTGGACTTCAAGCTCTTCTGGTATGGGACATTGTCTTTGGGTTTTGGCATTTTTGCCAGTTAGTGTTCCCCACTCCCCAAGGGTCCCAGAGGGCAGGAAATTTGTGTCTGATGTGTCACATTTGCCCACCACATTTCTGCCACATTTGGACAACTGTGCCTGTGTTGGGAACTGGAGCGTAAGGAAGATGTATATATACAACATATGCTGATTTTGGAAAGAGAGTCAATGCATTATTTTAAGTGGTGGGGTTGCCCCTAATTCATCCTCATACAAAATATCTATAAAAATACTTTAAAAACTCATGATGGAAATGGGGAAAGTGCTCTTTGAGTTATTTGACATTCCTGATTGAAAACCACTGTATAAATGCTGTGCATTCTGTTTTATTGGAAAGCATTTCATATTCTGTTTATAAATAGCCCAGTGTATATAGAGGAAAAGGAATTCTGCTTTGAATCCAAAGTACATTATATATCATCACACAAAGTTTCACAAGTTAAGAGTTGAATTGCCTTGGGAACTCTCAGCAGTGTTTGGAGAGGGAACAGTTGGCAAAGGTCTCTTCCCATTTTTCACCTTAAAAAATATAATAAAAGCAATTGTTAGCTGTTAGTTATGACTATAGAAAAAACTTTGAACAACTCAACATCTATAAATGGAGAAAATGAAGCCTCGACAATTTCTCCCCCAGCAGACATCATGTTTACACTATAACAAAGCACATCATCGTCTTCCAAATGATGTACTTCAGTTATTTATGTGAATTGTCTGGATGTTAGTTTAATCTGCTCAATATCAAGGTTATTTGTCACTGAGGAATTTCCTTGCATGCATCGATTCCCAGCGGTCATGCCAAAACGTACTCACATTTGCTAACAATTAGAGAGGACAGTGTAGCAAGTCACAAGCCACTAATATTGTCATTGTTTCTATGATCAGAAATTGGATTAATGGGGTGGAATCATTTAGATATCTTGTGAAACTGCAAATTAAATGCTGTACAAGACTTGACAGGTTTTTTCCCAACAAAACAATATACTATATTGAAATATAGTAACAAAATGGTGGTAATGCTTAGTATATAAAATATTTAGTACATATTTGAAGCTCAGTTTTAATACGGTACCAGAGCACCACATTGCCTGCCTCCTGGTGTCTGGAACCCATTCCCTTCTGACAGTGTTTGGAAATCTGGCTCTCATGGGGTTGGCAGGATCACAGCAGGATGGAATGATTCCAGTCAAGAGAAAGCCCCAATTTAAATTATTGATCTAAATAAAGGTCACCCAGATTTTTCTTCACATATTTTTGAACTGTGGAGGAAAAATTGATCACTACAAATGTTACTTTACAACTCAGAAGATATATTTACATTTTCTAGGATGGTATAGTTTGTACAATTGTTAATTTAGGAAACATTATAATATAGTATATTCATCACTTATGGCAAACTGTAGATGCTGCCTTAGTGTATTTAGAAGAACAAGTAAATCACTCATGCAAACCTAACAGTACTTAGGCCTAAATGTAATTTTTTTTGGCATAACTGGAACAGATACGTTGAGTCAATTGGAACTTGATAAAACAGCACTTACAAAAGTTCAGTTAATTTAATGAATCTACTCTAATTGAAACTAACAATTTAATTTTAAGCCACAGTTTATTAAACTAAATCTTAAATGTTACATGCCGTGTATGTTTTATATTTGCTGTTGAGGCATTGCTTGCTGATGGCTCCCATTCATAGGAGCTTTTCATAGGCATCGTATTCTGGGATAGATACTTAAAGTAAAAACATTATTATTATTTTTTTAAAAAAAAGTTAAACAACTAATTATACACATGTCTTAAAACTTCTACAAGTTCTCATCAGTCACACATGGGCTGTCATTGTTTTTTCCTACTTTTTCATGTTTTTGTGTCCAGACATTCCATGTTTTTTGACCAAGGGAGCTCAGTTTATTCCTGCCACAATTAAACTTTTTATGGCCAAAGCACAATCACAATTGTTATACAGAGCCCAACTAGGACCCTATAGTGGCATAACTGCACTTGAACGAGTACAAAGTTTCTGAGGAATGTATTTTAGTTTGCTTGTGAAGGGAAGCAGGTAGTAAACTAGAGTCTTGTCTGTGGATTAACATCTTCACATACTGCTTTAAGATAAATAAAAATCTTGGAGGATTATTTCAGCTAATTTTGGTAGACAACCATAAGTCCTCTTGTGAAACAGCTATACTTAAGAATCTGAATCTTCTTAGACTCTCTAGGGATACTATCTTAAAGTTAGAAATTGATCAAACAAAATTGGTTATAAAACAAAGAATCCTAGACATTGAAGGCCAGATGGAAATTGCTGCCTTTCCTAGACACATAGTGGTAAATACCCAAATCTCGGTTTCATCCCCTACTCCTTATCTTTATCATGTTACAATACCCAAATTTAGGAGAGCTCTATCTTTAGCTTGATTTAATGCTCTCCCAACAGCAGTGCTAGAAGGGAGATATAAAAAACCACCTTATGAAACTCGGCTTTGTCCTTGCAGTGATGGCGTTACTGAAACTACAGCGCATGTTCTATTGTACTGTCAATTCTACAAGGACAGTTGCCACCAGCTGATTACTCCTCTTCTAAACAAACACCGTGGACATACTGATACCTTCTATTTATGTTATCTTCAGGGCAATCAGAAACCAACGTATGTAAAATATGCTCCCAATTGGTTGGTGAAAACTGATATGTGTATAACATGAACTTGGAATTTGTATCTGAAATTGTTTTTAACAATTATTAATAATTGTATTTTGCAATTATTATTTTATCAAGTTATTTTGTATACTGGTTAACAACCGAATAAATTTTACTACTACTTCCATGTGTAAGAGTTTCATATGCATTAATTCATTGTATGGGACTGTTTAACTAGTATGTTTGTGGTGAAATTTACTGTAGTTTTAACAGTTACTTTTAAATCTTAAGAGAGAATTTTAGGGTATGGTATCAAATATTTATGATATTTTAAAAACTGGATTTAAATTTTAAAAAACAAAATTTTAATGATTTTTTAAACTCTTATATTTTTATTAACCTGTGTCACATGAATGCTTCCTACACCAGCTTCCACAGCCCCTAGACTGTAGGCGTGTTGGATCATACTATCAGATTGGTATAGGATCCAATCGCAATATAGCAACAGCTGCATTTATACGTTTTTAAAATATAGCTATGAACTGTAACATTTGTCTATCTTGTCACAAAAAATGTTTTAACATTTAGATATATTTGTGATGGTATAGGAAAAGGAGGGACAACTGTATGCAAGACAACCGTATGTAAGGAGATTATCACATGGAGATAAGAAATAGAAGAAAAATGCTATGCTCTCATCATCTTTGTGCGATCACAGGAAGATTTTCATATGCCGTCATGCACATACCGTACTTGTCCCATCATCATAGCGTTGTGCTAGTGCAACTTCTCATTAACAACAAAAAAGTGTTAATAGCTTGCCAAATAGCACTTCATTAGTACTACTAGGAATGTGTGAAGGCAGTCACGTTTCAATAGCGCCATTGAGAATGCGTCATTAAACCTTCTAGAAATAATTTGAATCCTCCAGTCCCCCAGTGTGCTGTTCAGCAGAATCACTTCCTGTGTTACACTCGCGAGTCACAGGGGAGTTCCTTACCGGCAAGATATTATCTGTCTTTTTCTCTCCTATCACAATCCCTTCTTTCAACATGTGGAATGTAAAAGCGCTATTTTACTGTTCGTGAATCGTTAATGCCCCATTATTGTGGCACTGTCCACTATTGTCCCTCATTGTCCAGCTCTCACATCCCTACATAGTAATAAGGAAAACAATGGCTTGTACAATTCTAACTTTCATGCTCAATTGTATATCTTTACACTTTAGAATCTTTTCTAGCTCTTTCATAGCAGCTTTCCCCACTCCCATTCTTCTTCTGACCTCTTGACTGCACTCCCTATTCTGACCAATGTTTGATCTACAGTGTGGGAACTCTTTTACTGTTTTAACATCTTCATTGTATAGGTTGGTACTCCATGGTCATTACTTTGTTTTCTTTATGTTGAGCAGTAAGCCTGCCTGCACTTTCTTCTTTGATCTTCCTTAGTATTTGTTTCAAGTCTGTGATGTTTTCTGCTAATAATATAGTGCCATCTGCATATCTTAAATTGCTGATATTTCTTCCTCCTATCTTCATTCCTCCTTCTTCTGTATCCAAGCCTACTCTTCATATAATATGTTCAGCATACACATTGAACAGATAAGGTGAGAGAATGCACCCCTTTGCCAACTGGGAACCATTATCCCTTTGCCAATAGAGAACCATTCTCTGTCTCCATATTCTCTTCTAATATGGAGACTAGAGTATGACAATATGGAGTAATAATGGAATATAGAGAAGAGTAGCCTCTTGTCCTAAGTACAGATTTTTCATCAGGATCATCACATATAGCACCCCCATGTCTTTAAGAGTGCTCTATATTTTTTCATGATCTATGCATTGAAGGCTGCG
The DNA here is from genome assembly GCF_019175285.1 of Sceloporus undulatus. Classification (NCBI taxonomy): domain Eukaryota; kingdom Metazoa; phylum Chordata; class Lepidosauria; order Squamata; family Phrynosomatidae; genus Sceloporus; species Sceloporus undulatus. The sequence continues at coordinate 94,490,957 of NC_056523.1, forward strand.
TAATCTATAAAACATATGATGATTTTCATAGGCTGTGTATGTTTGCTATGTGGTTCCTAATGCAAGGGGGTTCCTTTTCTGAACCCTGCTTGCATCTCTGGGAATTCTGTCTTCATGTATGATGGGAGTCTGTGTTGCAGAATTTTGAGATAATTTTGCTTGCATGAGAAATTAATGCCATGGTCCTATAGTTGCTCCAGTCTTTTGTGTCTCCTTTTTTTGGTGGTTAGCCACCATTTTGTTTTCCATATTTGTTGACATATGTTGGTTAGCACTAGAGTTGATTCTGTTTTCTTTGTCTGTTTGTTTTTCAACATTCTTTATTTCCACAAACATACATAAATAATCCTGGCCCTTGGTTTGAACTTTTGTTTGATTTCCCAGATCTTGTGGAAGAGGTCTCTTCTTCCTACTTTCTTGTTTTTGTCTTCTGTCTCTCTCCATTGGTTATTGTAGCGGCTGTCTTTATCTTTTCACACTAGTCATTGTACAGTTGCATTCATGGTTCTGATTTTGTTCCTATCTCCCTTTTGTTTTGCTTCTCTTCCTTCTTTTACTACTTGAAGCATTTTATCTGTCATCCACTGTTTCTTCTTTATATTTTTGGTTGGACACCACTTTAGCCGTGGCTTATGGGAAAGGACTGGATCTGTTGTTTCTGCATTTTATTCCTCCTCTATTACTTGCTAAGGATCTGTAGGATAAACTGGAATCAACTTGTACAATCAGTATGTTCAAACATACTACCTTGATATTTTGTGAAATTTGTACACTTCAAAGAAACTCTTTGGCACAAAGCAATAGATAGCAATTGTTTCTGATTAGACCTTAATTGGATCCATATGTGAACTGTATTCTCTAGAATTTCTTTTGAAACTGCAGATGGTCTGTTTGTTCTTGAGGGAGAGAGGATGGATTTTTTGGTCTCATTCTCCCTCTTTCTGTTATTGGTATGACATGTTAAATTAGAGTTGGACCTAACAAGGCAGGTAGTAGTACCCTATTAAGATCCTTTCAGGCTGTAGATGAATGGTCTGCTGGGGGCAGGAACATGATTAGTTAAAATAATTAAACTGACCTGTAAGCAATGCATGTTTTTTTTTTCTTTTGGTCTAGTGCAGCATGCTGGTGGTTTATACCGAGCTATTTAGGAATATCTGATGATAAAATGAAGGTGATTTTTCTTTAAGATAAGAGTTTAGTTTCAAGGTGTGTTATGATTTTGAAAATTACTTGGCACACTTTCTCATTGTCAGAATACAGATGGCTTTCCCCCTTTCTTTCCTAAACTTGGTAAAGTCTGCCTTCCTCTACTGATACAATTTTACCATTTTCTGAGAGCCAATGTGATTTGAGCATTAGACTATGTATGATTCTGGAGATCAGGATTTGAATCCCTGCTCAGCCACTGAAACCTACTGGGTGAGCTTGGACAAGTTACATTCTCTCTGCCTTGGAATGAGGTAAGGGCATGCCCCTCTAAATAATTTTTACCAGAAAAGCCATGAGATATGTTCACCCAGGGGTCACTATAAGCCAGAAATGATGACTTCATAGCACACAACAACAGCAAACTATGGATAAATTTGATAAATAACTGGAACATAAATCAAAGTGCCTGCATTAATAGCTGTATTTCTCCAAGTACATTTCATTTATAATGGTGAAATTCATATATAAATCTGATGAGGAAATGCCCCCTTGATTTGGTTCTTGGTGAGATGTGCTGTTGAACATGTGCTGTACTAATTTTTTTCCCAAAGGAGCATAATTTTCCAGCCCTGAAATGTCTTTGAAAGGTGCTGACTAGCTTTAGCTTCCTGCTGAATTCTTGGATGAGACTGCAGATAGTTCTGCAGCATTTCTCATCAAAGCATCTGCTAAAGCTATAAGGCACTGGATAGTCACTGCCATTGTAATCATTTTAACACCTGAGCAAATAAGACCCAGAGTGTGAAGCAAGTCAAGTTGTTCATTCCATTCCCCTATCCTGCTGGGCTTCACAGTTGGATTGTTTTGCCAAGTAACCTAGTTTCAGTGATCTTTTCAGAATCCTCTCTGGACCCCAGGGTACCAGTCATCTCAGCACAGTCCTCTTTGGTTAGTTTTCAGAGCATGCATGACAAAGCTGGATCATGATTGATGAACTAAGTGCTCCATAATTTATTGGGGGGGGTGGTAGCAAGCTAAGGATAAGAATGAAGGTGAGGTTACCATACATCAGCATTTTTACTACTAAAATGAACATAACTAGTGATATTGCAATAAAATAAATCAGTTGGCATCAAAACTCCCTTATTTATATACTCATTTTTCTGGTGCTTGTCCCCCCTCCTCCCACTTCTTCCCATGTACAGCCAACCCTCCTTATCCATGGATTCTTTTATCTACAGATTTAGGCATCCATGGCTTGAAAATGCTTTAAAAATATATAAATTCCAGGAAGCAAACCTGGATTTTGCCATTTTATATATTTTCTATGCCATTGTATTGAATGAGAATTGAGCATCCATGGATTTTATTATCTATGGGAGGTCCTGGAACCAAACCCCAGCGGAAAACAAGGGCCCATTGTATTAGCACATTCAGGTTACTCACAAGTAACCTAGAAGACTACTATTAAAAGCTGTGGTCCATTGGGTGCTATTTGTGACATGTTTCCAGGAAAGAAAGAGAGAAAGTTGTAGTCAGTGGGCACATATATCATACAGGTCTCTAGAACATTGAGGGAAGAAACCCTGCATCAGAAAAATTAAAATGCACTGTGCTACAGCATGAACCCATGCTGTAAAATGCTGCATTATACTAATGCATTCTTCCATTATTCCTGTGGGCTACTAGAATGTTTTAATTGCCATGCTATAAACTTCTTGATACAAATGTAGTTACAGTTAAGAAAGGTCTGTGTTCTGCTTTTCTGATCTGTAACTTACTATAATGATAATGATCGTGCAGTAAAACATGAGGTAGGCTCTAGAGAGGCTGGGGCAATAGAGGAGTTCTATTTCTAGCAATAAATATCTTGGCCTGTCACTGGAGAGTATCTTAGTAAAAGTATTAAACAGCAGATTAAAATGCTAATAGTATTTGGCAGTATGCATACATAATGCTTCTCCTTTTGCTGACAATTTGCTTTAACAGCTCAAGACGAACTTATGCCCATTGATTAATGCTGATTGAAAAGAAATTTATCTGTATAAAGGAAATGATTGTACTTGTATCTGGTAATCAGGAGATGATTAAAAAATTCAGACATAATATTGAAAAACTACCCAAAGTATTATACTATTTTGAGTCATCTGGTTCAGAATTCATCCATACAAACCATACTACTAAAACACCTTTCAAGTTGATATACTGAGTATATACCAATATACTGAGAACATGGATATATATGGTATATTTAACTATAGAGGGGCTCGACAAACTGCCCCGAAAGGGTGGGCTGGAGGTGCCCGCATTTGCTCCTGAGCGAGGCTGCAGCAGACAAACCGCACAGCCTCCCTCCATACCAAAAAGAACCCGCTAAGAGCAGCCTCTTTTGGGTGCGTGCAGCGGACACCATAAGTGTACCATTGGTGCATTGTCACGCATCAATGACACAAGCATGGCACCGCGACGTGAGGATGCTGCACTGCGCTTGTGTCATGATGACTCCCATGGGGACAGGAGGCCGCCATGATGGCGGCTCCGTTACATACTAGGTTCAGGAGTGTGTGATCGCAACGCTCTCCTGAACGCAAGTTTTGGCCCCAGGTAGCCACAAAGCACCTGTCTGTACCAGGCCATACATCTCTCTAAAATGCTTTCATATTTATCCAGCAGCATTGGGAAGTAGGAAAGCCAAGAAAGTTAACATAGTCTTATTAGATGAAAAGTAATATCCAGCTGGTTGTTTGAGCAACCTTATATTATCTATCATTTATTTTAAGGCATTTGTTTATCAACTCTCAGTCCACCAATGTCCCTGAGGTGATCTACATGGATAAATACCTTTAAATCAGGAAATACATAACTAAAATACATTTTCAAAACAAACTAAAAAAACCCCTCATCTTTAACTTAATTTAAAATCACAGTAATTAAAAACAGTGAAAAACTGACATAGAGCAGCCATCCCTATTTAAGGCCTGAAGTCAAAGTGGAGTTAGATAGTTTTAGTTGCCCTCTGGAAACTCAAAAGGGCTGGAGCCAGCTTGACCTCCCTTGTCAGGAGCGCATTCCATTGCCAGGACATTGTAGTGGTTAGCCAGAAAACTATTCTATTGAGGCGGGGGCGGGTGGGGGGAATCACCTCTACCATAGAGAACAGATTAGTCACTGTGTGAACAGAATGTGGAATTAGATAGATCATTGGGCTGATGTAGCATTACTCTTATATTTTTACTTGGTAGCTTTTAGAGTACAGGTTGAGTCTCCCTTATCTGAAATGCTTGGGACCAGAAGTGTTTTGGACTTCCAGAGTTTTTCAGATTTTGGAATATTTACACACATAATTTGCACAGACATATTTTGGAGATGGGACACAAGTTGAAACAAGAAATGTATTTTTTGTTCATATACACCTTATTTTACATAATTTTGTGCCTGAAACAAAGTTTGTGCACATTAAACTATCAGAAAGCAAAGATGCCACTATCTCAGCCACCCATGTGGACAGGTTAGGATTTTGGAATATTTTGGATTTTGGAATTCTAGATAAAGGACACTCAGCCTGTAGTTATTATTTCCCAGCCTCCCTCCCCCATTTCACCATATGGTGAGTGCACTGACCTACTTTACAGTGCTGCTGTACATGTATATGAGGCATGTTGAACATTAAGTTCATCCTGTAATGAGCGCAGCCTGGTCTCCTGCTCCTGAGTAGCAGAGAGGACCCCCAGATTCTATTAACTGTCACCATGCACTAATATACCCCATCACTCAGTAACTCAGTGAGAACTTGCACTTTTTCTCACCTCTGACTCTGCAGAGACTTCCCTGCTCCCCTGGGAGAAGATAATCCTATACACGCATGTGCCCACATATCGAGCAATGGCATGTGAAGAAAGAATGGAAAAAAGAGATCTTTTAAAGAAAGCTTTTATTCTAAGTAAGGAATGTTATATCAGCAAGAGGTATCTTGTACATGCGCAGGTGGCTTCTTTGTATATGAAGGAACCTTCTTTCCAGCATTACCTAAGAGTAGTTCTAAAGTTACAAAACAGTCTAAGCCATACTCAACCAAGCTTAGAAAGAAAACAGAACCTACTAGGTGACTACCTAAACATTCCTACTCTACTAACGATGCTGTTCTGGGTCTTGGCTGTTAATAGGAAGCTGGGAGCCTGTATCCTTTTTCCAGCCTATGACCAAGCTTCCCTAGGGATGGTGATCTCCTGCCACTCCATTAGTCCCAAAAAGTCTCTTAAATATTCTGTCTCTCTGGACATTATCACAGGAGGACTATTTAGTTTACTAGCACTATTCTAACGTTATTTAATAATAACGATACAATGGCAAAGTAGCAACACTTTCACACGGTGTCACAATAACAGGGTCATTCACAAATGGTAAAAAAGTGCTTTTACTTTCTGTATGTCAGCAGCTTTTAGCACTGGCGTCCCGTTTTTCTCTCGCTGCTAAGGAACTCTCCTGTGACTCACAGGTGTGACACAGGAAGTGATTCTGCTGAACGGCACACTGGAGGACTGGGGGATTCAATTTATTTTTGAAAGGTTTAATGACGGATTTCCAGTGGTACTATTGAAACGTGATTGCGTTTCACACGTTGGTGATAGTGCTAATGAAGTGCTATTGGCAAGCCATTAATGCTTTTTTGTTGTTAATGAGAAGTTGCACTAGCATTATACTTCCATGATGGGACAAGTACGGTATGTGCATGATGTCATGTGAAAATCTTCCTGCGATTGTGCAGATATGACAGGAGCATAGCGCTTTCCTCCCATTTCTTGCCTCCTCTGTCTATCCTTGTGGCACCAAGTTTTATAATGTTTCATCTGGAAGCTTTCACATATGTCACAAACTGGTCATCTTTATTAGGCAATTGTCTCTCACAATCACTTTGCACCCTCATGATGGTGACCCCAATAAATATAATCTAATCATATAATTAACCTTTTGTTTACTTAGAGGAGAGATTATTCCCCCAGTTTGTGTTGCCCAGGAGATCCCATTATCACATATGCTAAGCATGAATGTGCAAGGGATTAAAGAGTTGCAATGTATTTGATCATCTCTAGTACTGAATTGGGTAGATCCAGATAGATTTGGGAGATGTCTGAAACAGATTGAAACTGATGGAGGGAATGGCTTTTTGACAAATTCTTGATGTAAGGAAAGAACAACAGGGAGCAGAATGACATGGGTGTTTACCTTTAAGTCTGTGCTCAGAGATCATCAGCAGTATCAAGAAAGTTGGAGTCTGTAATGCTGAGTGCTAACAGACCCAGTTGTTCCTGCTTCTTTTCAAGGTTGCAGATGATAGAGAGCAGGTGTCCTTTCACATATGTATTCAATCACTTTTGGATTCAGAACCCTAAATCTCCCACATAAAGGGGTTTAATTTTCCAGAGATTAGATAAAGCCAGAAAGATCTGCTGTATCAAAATAAATATGCAAATACCTTGTTAAATGATACATTTTAATTATTAATTTAATTTAATTTAAATATTTGATATTTAAACACAGTCACAGGTATGATTAAACTGCTTTCCTATGTTTTGGAGTACTGTGTTAGAATTATGCAACTGAGGGGAGGGTTTCCATTGAATTGGCATCCCAACAAAATCCAATTACTGTCTCTGGTGGAAACAGTCCATAAAAAGGAACTGAACTAAAAGGTTATTTCTATGTTACATGTATATACTTTAAAGTAACATGGAGTTAAAACCTAAGCAGGCTAAGAAGCAATAAATAAAATGAGGTTAATGGAGTTTGAATGCAAACCTACATAGACTGGTTACACTGTACTAGACTGAGCCAACTAGGCAAGAATGACCTGTGACTCAATCTGTAAGGAAAGTACCATTGTCTTTAAGGAAGGACTTTATACCCCAAATAGGCTAATTTTTATTACTGTTTCTTAGCACCTATTAGGGGTCTCTTCCTCTCTGAGTGTTTTTGTATCTACAAAAAAAATTTGAGAATTCCTGGACAACAGGAGAAATCCCAGCAGACTGGAGGAGGCCAAATATTGTCACCATCTTCAGAAAGGGGGAAAAAAGAGGACCCAAACAATTCCTATTCAGTCAGCCTGACATCAATACCAGAAAATATTCTAGAGTAGATCATTAAACAGATGTAAAGCAGTGGCGTCCCTAGGGTTGTTGTCACCTGGTGCGGTAATTCATGGTGTCACCCCTCCCATTGACCTCTTCCCATTTCACACCATACAGAATCCTTAATAATGCTTTTTTGCATTATTGTTACTCATAAATCGTGATTCTTGTATATTATTGAATGTAATGCTAATAGTTGTGACATAAACAACTAGCAAAATTAAAATTATACCTTCACATTACAATATCATATGCATAACCTAAATGTATTATCATATACGTAGTGAAGATTTGGTTAAAATGTAATATTTTTAAAGAAAATTTTAAAATAATAATTTTAAAAAATAATTAAAAAATTAAATTTTAAATTTTGAAGTTTGAAATTTTAATTTAAAAAAACTCTAGGGTCCCTCCTTTTTTTCCCCACTGAGCTTCACCTCATTTCCACCATCTCTTAAAGCATTTTAAAGAGATACACACAAATGCCACAATGTTTCTACCAAAATACAGGTATTCAAGCAGCAGTGGTGTCACACACACCCCTTAAGATGTCACCTGGTGCAGGCTGTACCCACCTAGTGACGCCACTGTATGTAAGCATTTAGAAGAGAAAATCACTAAAAATCAGCATGGGTTTCTCAAAAATACATCATGCCAGACTAATCTGATTTCTTCATTTTATATAATTGCAAGTTTGTTAGATGAAGAGAATGCTGTTGAAGTAGCACATTTTGATTTCGTACCTTTCACTATTTTGACAAGGTCCCCCACAATATTCTTGCAAACTAGCGAAATGTGTGCTAGTCAGTGCTACTGACAGATAGATTTATAATTGGTTGACTGACTCAACCCAAAGGGTGCCCAGCAATGGCTCCTCTTCATCCTGGAGAGAAGTGGCTTGTGGGAGGCTGTCCTGAGCCTAGTGCTATCCAACATCTTTATCAATGACTTGGATGATGAAATAAAGAGCATGCTTATCCAATTTGCAGATGACACCAAATTAGCATGGGTAGCTAATTCCCCAGAGGACAAGATCAGAATTCAAAATGACCATAACAGGTCAGAGAGTTGGGCCAAAACTAACAAAATGAATTTAAACAGGGAGAAATGTACTACACTTGGGCAGAAAAAAAATGAAATGCTCAGATATAAGCTGGGTGAAACCTGGCTTGAAAATAGTACATGTGAAAGAGATCTAGGGTGCGTTACAGGCCGCGGAAAAGCGGCGGCCTTTCCCCGCCCCTTTCCCCGGGATATCGGGGCCTCAGCGGCCAGAACGGCAGCCGCTGAGGCCCCGATCTGCTGCTTTCCAGGCCGCGGGGAAGCGGCAAAAGGCCACTTCCCTGCAGCCTGGAAAGGGGTGTCCTTGGGGCTTCAAGTCCCAAGGACACCCCGCAGCAGCGGGGAGGAGGAGAAAGGGGCTTGCATTGCTGGGCGCAGCCATCTGAAGGCTGCGCCCAGCAATGCAAAGCAGCGCCACAAACCAGGAAGGAGCTCCGAAACAGAGCTCCTTCCTGCTCCGCGCAAAGGGCGCACTAAGCACCCTCGCGCAGAGCGATGACGTCACATCCGTGCCGCCCCATATAGAGGCGGCACAGTCGTGACATCGTCATGGCGGCCCCCATGTAGATGGGGTGCCACCATTTTGTATGGACTCAGTCCGTACTAGGGTTAGGGGGGTGCGGAAGCACCGCACCTTCCTAACCCTAATACGGACTGACTACATACTAAAAGGCCCGTCTGTAACGGGCCTAGGAGTCTTAGTGGGCCACAAGCTAAACATGAATCTACAGAGTGATATAGCAGCTAAAAAAGCTCATGCGATTCTATGCTGTGTCAATAAAAATGTAGTGTTGAGAGTAAGGAAAGTAATAGTGCCATTCTATTTAGTCAGACCTCACCTGCAATACAGTACTGTGTCCAATTATGGTCACCACAACTGAAGAAGGATATTGTCAAGCTGGAATGTGTCCAGAGGAGGGCAACCAAAATGGTGAAAGGTATGGAAGCCATGCCCTATGTAGAACAGCTTTGGAAGCTGGGTATGTGGAGAGGAGAAGGTTCAGAGAAGCTGGATGGCCATCTGTTGGGTGCAGGGTGACCAGATGTTATAACTGCAAAGGAGAAGAAAGAACCACAAAATATAGGACATTCAAAAATGTAGGACATTACCATATAAAAACTAAAAACAATCATATAAATATAAATTCATGCTTCTTAGTCATGATCAAAATGGAGGACATTTTATAATTCTTCCTGGACAGAAGGCTGAAATGTAGGCTATGTCCTGTAAAAGGAATACATATGGTCATCCTGGTTAGGTGTACAAGGTTGAGACTTGACTTGAGACTTGAAGTAAAAGACTTGAATGCATCATTGGAACTGGGTGTGTTTAGACTGGAGAAGAAAAGATTAAGAGGTGACATGATAGCCATTTGAAGGGATGTCATGTTGAAAATAGTACAACCTTGTTTTCTGCTGCTCTGGAGATTAGGACACCAAGCAAAGGCTTCAAACTACCGAGAAAGAGATTCTACCCAAACATTGTGAACACTTTCCGATGGCAAGAGCTCTTCAACAATGGAATATGCTGCCTCAGAGAGCGATGGAGTTTCTCTCTTTGAAGGTTTTTCCATAGAGGTTAGATGGCTGTCTGGGTGGGAGTGCTTTGCTTGTGTCTTCCAGCATGGCATGGGGTTGGACTGGATGGATCTTGTTGTGTCTTCCAATTCTGTGTTCCTATACTCTACATTTTAGTGTTTTTGCTCTGACTCTTCAGTGTAATACTAAGAGAGATTGGAATAAATAGAAATGCAGTTCATATCAATTTGTTGTGTTAAAAGTGGAACAAACAAAACTGGGGCTTAAAAAGACAATAGCTATATCATCAATACAGTTTTATGCCTTCCCTTTTCTGCCCTGAAGCATATTCACAGTGAAGGCAGTGAAGAATATAAGCAGCACACCCACCATTATCATCATAATCAGATTAATTATTACCACTGTTACCACATCCGATCAGATGAAATCAGATCACATCAAGTTGTCTAATTTACAAATTGTAAGCCGCTCTGATAGCCTTGGCTGAAGAGCGGGGTATAAATAAATATTATTATTATTATTAAGTTGAGTTTAAAAGACGAAAGACAAGCAGAAAGAAATGATGGACAGTTTATGTAACTAATATTGAGGTATAAATTACAGTTTTCTGTGAAAGTTGTTAGCTGGGAGAACTTGTAGTAGTAGATGTGGTACAGTCAGCTCTCCCCATAGGTGGGCTTGCCTTCCACAGCTTTGAGCTTACGTGGGAGGCAAGCCCCGGCATAAGTAATGGGGTGCGTACCGGCAATGCGCACCCTGTGTACTGCCATGAGCACGTACCCCATTCTTTTCTAGGGGCCTTGAGCATATGCTCTTTTCCCCATTCGCCGGGGGGTGGGGATGGATCTCCTGTGTATGGGGAGGGCGGACTGCATTCTAAATCCAAAAATAATCTCAGATTTGCTCCATAATCTATTTTTTTTCCCACAATTGCTTTGTCTATGTTGTAAAATGTGACTGAATGAACTGATCCTGCAAAGAGTAAGAAGGGGTGCAGTGGGGGGACAAAGTTTTCTAATAGCCTTTCAAAACGCTTTAATTTGCTCCTATCAAATCCAAAAATCTGTTCAAAAGCACAAAAAGAAATCATACTGGAACATCAGGATCCACATTTAATCAAAGATGAATAACAACTGAATTGATTTTAAAAATTGAATTTGTGAAAGGACTGTGTGTGGTATGACATTTTTATTGAGTTTTTCAAATTCAGCAGCCAACAATACATTAATAACAGCTACAATATTGGAAAAGGTTTCTTCATCAGAGGCCTGTGTTATGTCATTGTTAATGAGGGTTTCCTTGAATAGCAAAAAGATGTTAGTGGAATAAGATATCTTTGATGTGATTATTACAAAAGTCTTATTTTTCTTCTGAATTCTGGGATTGGGAATTTAGGAAGGGGAATATGGAAGTCTCAGTCAAAGAGCTCTTATTTCTGATCTGATATTATTTTTGTCATGGATATCCAACAATTACATTCTTTATGATTTTAGGTTGTCTCCCTCTCTTCTTCCATTAAGAATGGAATTATTTTAAGTTTCATAATAGCTATTTTATTTTTATGAAATACAACATTACATCATTCTTCTGAAAGACTTTGCATGGGAGGAAGGCAGAGGATATATCCCTATTTTGTTGGTAGGAGCTGGAAACTTTTTTTATTAAACTTTGACATAAGTGAATTGATAAGCTTTCCACTGTGATGGTCCTTCATATTCCTATTCTAAAGTCTTTGCCTTACATAGTCATGTAAGAGCCTACTAGCAAGTATGAAAATTCTACTATACCACTATTTTGCCAACTTTAAAAATATTATTCGCCAGCTGCGCCCATACCTGGCCCAGAGGGACCTAGAAACTGTTGTACATGCTCTGGTAACTTCGAGACTGGATTTCTGCAATGTACTCTACATGGGGCAACCCTTATACCAAACTCGGAAGTTGCAAATGGTGCAGAACATGGCAGCCCGGCTGGTCACTGGTGCTCCCAGGACCAGCCATATAACACCGGTTTTGAAAGACCTCCATTGGCTGCCCATCCGCTTCCAAGCTCAATATAAGGCGTTGGTAATCACCTATAAAGCCCTAAATGGCTTGGGCCCAGGATACCTAAAGGACCGCCTCTCCCCGTACATTCCGCCTCACACCCTCAGAACGTCTGGGCAGCAATTACTGAAGGTGCCTGGGGCTAGGTTAGCCCCCACCACACGGAGGACATTCTCCACGGCTGCCCCAGCCCTTTGGAATACGCTGCCCACCGAGCTCCGCTCGTCTACCACCCTGGCCCAAATTCAGGAAAACCTTCCTGTTTCAACAGGCATTCCCCGAATAAAAATCCTGTGGGCCTCCCTCCTCTTCCGTGGCCAAGAGGTTGGGCTATGGGGCTTTTTGCTTGTTATTTTTTGTATGATTTGTTGTATTTGTATTTTAATTCTTCTTGTCCTCTTGTTGTATGGATTGTATTTTAACCTTGCTGTAAGCCGCCCTGATTATAAGAAGGGCGGGATATAAATAAAAATTTTATTATTATTATTTATTATTAAGTTCCCAGAATAAGTGATTATTATTTCCTGCTAAGAGTGCCATTCACATGGCATTTAGAAGGAGGATAATACTAATACCTGACTATTATTTTACTAACTGTGACAACAGAGGAATTAAAATAATTGTAAACATACAACAGAGAACACTTTTTCTATGTATAACTGATACAGGATTGATTCAAATGGTTTGTTGTTGTTGTTGTTGTTGTTGTTGTGAGCCTTCAAATCATTTCCAATGGATAGCAACCCTAATAAGTAGAATAAATGGAAGAGATATGGGCTTCTCTCTCTGAGGTTCATCACTTACATTCTTGTTGACATTTCAAGAGTGAAACAGGGAAGTTGAAAGAAAAGCACTGGTCACAGTATGCTATCAGCTCTCTTTGTCCTTGTCAACAGCTCATTTGCTTTTCCTTTTTGTAATTGATCAATCAAGAAATGAATTACTAGTTAAAACAAATATCTCATTAGAAAGTGATTTAGGCATGATAAAGCAGAATAGAGTGAAGTAGAACTGACAGCAGCTGCTTCAGCCCAGTCATGGCAGTAAACCAATCCTTAACTATTAGACAGACTGTCTGGAAAAAAAGTCATCATAGTGATATTATAGTTTTAAATATTATAGTTCTCATTATGAAAAGAAAACAGTAACTGTTGGTGTAATTAGAGCTGCTACTTTACACCCTAGATTACACTTGAGATTTATTCACACATTCCTAGCTTAAAATGATCTTTACCTCTTTCCTACAATGTTTATTGTGAGGTAAACACAAATGGCACATGTATCCATGTTGCATAAAGGATGCCTTGGGAAGCTTACACCTATGTGGCAGGATCTGTATGATATATGATTGGGGTATGCAGGCAGGATGTCACAACTATTACAGTCAGAAGAACAAAAAAGAAAAAAAATCCTGTCATGGAGTCAGAATATTGTTCCATCAACCTCATTGGTTACCAGCACCTTCTAGATTTTGATCCAGAATCAGAGCTTTGCTGCCTGGTCCTAATCATAGTCCTAATCATAGGTCACCAAATGGTTGACTATCTTCATGTACATAAAATATTCTGAGCATTTGAAGTTTGTTAAATATCCAAACAATTGTGAACAAATGTGATAATATTTAATTAAAGTTCTGTTTGTAAATGCAAATGGCTTTGATGTAAACACACACCCTGCAGTCCTGCATAAAGGCCAAACTGTGAAAGTTAATTGGATTAGCTGCAGTGTAAACCTGAAATTTAAACCTAGTTCTCAATAACATTGTGAGCTCTGATTGGCTTTTATCAGTTACAAATGTAACCATAGATTATCAGAACTGAAGCTGTACTAGGTAAAAACCTTTTATCTCATTACATTATATAAAAATTAAATGTATAGTTTTATGTTTAGTATTGCATTTACATTTGGACATTTTGTGAAAGCAAAGAGAATATTTTTGAACTGAAATAAATAATAGGAAGGTAAAAAGTTGTAGCCTGGTTTCTTGAAATCTAGGTTTCTTTGTGGACTCTATGTATGATTCTGAGTATGGAGGAGCATGAATGACAGTAATGGTACAGCCCAAATACACAAATACCTTCAGTAAGAAGGGGCATCCTTGGCAAGTGAGGTAGGTATTAGCAAATAGATTAATAGCAATAGCAATAGCAAGTACGTTTCTGTACTGCTTATCAGTGCACTTAAGCACCCCCTAAACGGTTTACAACTGTACGCTAATTGCCCCCAACAAGCTGGCTACTCATTTTAATGACCTCAGAAGGATGAGAGTCTGAGCCCTTGGATGGTATTGAACTCACAACTGTATGGTTTGTGAGTGAGTGGCCGCAGTACAGGCATTTAACAACTGCACCAGCAAGGCTAAAGATCCTAATTTTATTTGAGTGATTAAAGGTTCACAGAATAACCTTGCATTGCAATCTGGAATTTCAAAATTATTATTATTTTTCAGAATTGTGTATAAAGGCTATTTATCTGCATTTAAAGATTTTTCTCAAGTTTAACTATGCCACACTTAAATCAGCAGTACAAAGAATCTCTGGCAGGTTGAGTGAAAACAGAGGAGATTAAAGTAGTCATGAATCTATGAGAAATAGAAAAGCCCTGGGGCCAGGTGAAATTTCGGTTGAATGGTATAAAACATATTTGTAAGATTGGTTCCTATACTTGTCTGTTAGTACCAAAAGGTTTTTGAGTCAGCCTCCCTTCCAACTTCACTTTATAAAACTTTAATCCCTCCACAGAACCATTAATTTGTAATATGACCACACTCCTACAGTTTGCATTGAAATAAATGGGAGCCATTTTTTTCCTATGCAGAATTGAGCCATGGGGGTTGAAATCTGGATCAGAATGAGAACAGAGGGCAAAGGGATTCTCTCCTTTTCTTTACTCTAGAATAAGAAAAATCCCTTTGTGTAGATACATACTACATATTAATAGTTACACATATTTTGAACCTGAATTATTCATCATGAGCAAACTGAAAGGTTACGCTTGCTGCCAGGCCCCTTCATCCATGATTAAAAGGTTCTATGCAATATGGTGGCTTCTCATGAAAAACATTTGAAATAGTTTTCTACAATGGGCTGGGGGACAACACTAAACTTTAAAAATGCTCTAGGCAGTTCATTCTAGTGTTTTGTGTGTGTGTGTGTGTGTGTGTGTTGTTTAGACTGTTATATTTAATTGAAGTGGGGTGGTAGTATTTAGAAGGAAGATGTTGTCTCACATATTTTCTAATGAATTACAAAATGTCCTCTGAGTATTTGTAAATACTTTCTTATGTACAGTCTCTTGATTAATACAGTTTTGTGGTGTCTTTTTACACTGCTTTTCTTCCAAAACAATGCCAGTTGATAGATCTGCTCATCACTTACATGATGTCATTTGACCTGTTGCCACAAACAACTGTTGGGTTTTGTTTTCCCCAAATCCTTGTTCTTCTCTCTGACAGCATCCAACAGCTCATGTATTAATCTGCTCAGTGTCTAAATAATCTGTTATATTCATATCTAGTCTTGTAATATATGCTTACAATTTGAAAATATTTTTCAATGTTCCTCTGTTTTCAATATTCATCTACTTTATAATTAAATTGAAAGAGACATTTTGAATGGATTAATGAAATTTAAGATATTTTTTCATTCCCTTTGCCTGGCCTAGTTCTGGAGAAAAGCTCTTCTCCAGTTGACATGTCAGGATGGTTATCTTCCACTGATAAATCAAATAGTAATCAAGTTAAGGCTAGTAAATGAAGTGGGGTTATAAAGAAAGGTTGTTTTCTTACCTAGTTTTGTTGCTGAGAAAAACATTGAAACCTGAATGTCATAGAGGAATAGTTTGTATATGCTTTTTTAAAAACAGGTGCAGAAGAAAATAAAATTACAGCTCAACAAAAAATAGGTGTCCATTTATGTTTTAGATTGTAAATAGTAGGAAGAATGTGAGAAAAGTACAAGAAATGGAACCTTTTTCAGTCTAGAGAGGAGTTTCTGCTATAACGGGCAGCGACTTGTTAATAAATATTTCTAGACTTATTTCTGTCATACTGTTAAGGAAAATGAACTATGTGTCAAATTTATTATAGTAGCATAGTTAGGAGGGAAATCCCCCCCCCAATGTTTAAGAATAAATGTTCTCAGGATTTTCTAATGAGGCCCAGTCTCTATTTGAACTGACATTGCATTAGAATTGCTTGACATCTATGTACAAGTGTTGCAAAGAGATGTGTGGGGCCCTGTCATCTGTGGAAGGTGCTTCCCAGTGAAAATTTTTAGGAGACCTGAAAAGAAATAAAGTTGATATGATAGGATGATAGTTCTTGTAGTAGCTTTGGAACTAACTGAAATAAATAAATTGGGAGCATGAGCTTTCATAGACTTCAGTCTACTTCCTCAGATACATCTGAGGAAGTAGATTGAAGTCTACAAAAGCTCATGCTGCTAATTTCTTTCTTTCAGTTAGTCTCAAAGGTGCTACAAGATCTCTCTACGCACTGATTCTACAGACTAACATGGCTATATCTTTGAATTCTACCATGATATGAAGATGTCAGCCTAAAGCAGGGGTAGGCAACCTTTTTGAGCCGGGGGCCGGGTTGCTGTCCCTCAGACAACTGGGGGGCCGAAGCCAAAAAATAAATAATTAAATATTTTTTTTTTTTAAAAAAATAAATATATAAATAAACCAGGACAAATGTAGGACAAAATTTTCAAATGGAAGACACTTTTTAAAAAAAAAATGGAGGACACGCGAAAAAATTTGCTGATTTTTTAAAAAATGTTAATATAAATGCATGTTTCTGAGGCTTCTATAGACAATTGTCCCCCAAAGGCCCCAGCGGCAATTGGCGGCAGGAGGACCGGGCTGGGGCCGGTCCCAAGGCCTCGCCGGGCCGCATCTGGCCCGTGGGCCGCAGGTTGCCTACCCCTGGCCTAAAGCAACTGAATGCACATGTTATGCCTGTTTTGAACTTGGTTGGTTTTGTTGTGTTTTTTTGTTTTGTTTTGTTTTTTGTTTTTGTTTTTTGCTGGAAATTGGAACCTGAGTCTAATTAAAGCTGATTCTTATCCAGATTAGTAGGAAGCAGCATTTTCATCTTTCCTGGAATGTTGACTTTCTGGAATGAGGCCTAGTTTAGAATTCCGACATGGAAATGGAGAGAAAATGGAGCATGAGTAGGTATCCTTAAGGGTCATCCCCATAAGATGGGTGACATGGCACTTGAGAAGCTTGGCTCACAAGCAGGACTTTTTTTCCCTATATGATGCAATAATTAGCTGGTGTGTGTGTGTGTGTTTGCTGAACAATGCATTGAGTGAGGTGTGTTGAGCTGATTTTGAGTGATTGCCCTTGGAATCTCACTTCTGTATCATGTAAACTGTATTTCTTTGACCTTTTTGATTCAGTACTTGGTGTATTGATGACTCCATAACTGTCATCCTTCAGCCTATGAGGGAGTGAATAGGCTGGCTCAGCTCCATCAGGGGCTAGCCTGAAGATAGAGGCCCCTCCCTCCGTAACTGTCATCCTTCGGCCTTTGAGGGAGAGAATAGGCTGGCCCAGCTCCACCAGGGCTAGCCTGAAGATAGAGGTTCCTCCCTCCATAACTGTCATCCTTTGGCCTATGAGGGAGAGAATAGGCTGGCCCAGCTCCACCAGGGCTAGCCTGAAGATAGAGGCTCCTTCCTCCATAACTGTCATCCTTTGGCCTGGGAGGAGTGAATAGGCTGGCCCAGCTCCACCAGGACTAGCCTGAAGATAGAGGCTCCTCCCTCCATAACTGTCATCCTTCAGCCTGTGAGGGAGAGAATAGGCTGGCCCAGCTTCATCAGGGCCAGCCTGAAGAAGAAGAGCCCTCCCTCCAGTCCATCTGCCTTGGTCCAGGCCTGATTCCCCCCCCCTTCACCATTCCCTTCTCCTTTTGTGTTGTGTCTTTTGAGATTGTAAGCCTGAGGGCAGGGAACCGTCTATTATCCCCTCTGTTGTAAGCTGCCTGGATTCCCAGTGATTGGGCGGCATATAAATAAATCCTATTATTATTATTATTATTATTATTATTATTATTATTATTATTATTATTATTGCACTCCTGATTTCTTACCCCTATAATGGGTGTTTGGAGGTATTTATACATGTTTAAGAGATGAAGAAGATAAGAAACATTACAATTCTAACTTTCCAGCTTCTTTTTAACCTATCAGTCTGCCTCCAAAACACTCAGAGATAGTTTTGCCAGTTCCTCCACTGAAATACAAAACATTAAATGATCAATTAACACAATTGTCACTTGTAACATTTAAAATTTCACACTCAGAACACAGTTCTGAAACCCAGTTTGGAAAGGGCTCAGTGAAATAACATGTAATGTTTGTATATCTTAAAGCACAGAGGTCCTGGAAGTATTTGAATGTTAATATGTACATAACATGTTAACTTCTTTGAATTGTGTGTGCCTAACAATAGTTTCAAATCCAAAAGAGGTAGTGTTAGCTTCATATCCCAGACCCAGTGTTAGACAAATAGTAAAAGTGAAGAGAGAAAAATCTGGGCAGATGCCTTAATATACCATAATTCTTAACCTATACCAAAATATTTTATTTATTCAGCTTTAAACATTTTTTTTACATTTCTGTTAAAAATATGCAAGGACAAGTACAGGAGAAGGATGGAGAGTAAAAAGGCAGCAAAAGTAAATATTTCTAAAATACTTCAACTATTTATAATTTATTAAAATGTTAACATCTTAAGAACTATGTAAAGCTCCAGTAAGCAAAAATGTTTCTGATTTCCTGAATGCAACCTTAAGCTTCAGATGTGGTAGGGCACTCAATCTGAGCCAGAGTAGCAATGTGAATCTTTGACTGTTTTGTCCTTAAATGCAAAGAATAATAATTTCTGCAATGTTGTCCCAGTGCCTATTTCTGATCAGTTTTTACCTGCTAATCAGTAAATTATCCTTGTGCAGCAATCCATGTGATTTTTTTTTTTGTGAAAATAGTGCAATTTTTTTCATAGACACGTTTGCACCCCCATACCATGTACATTTTCCATGTAAGCAAAATCTACAAACATACAAACTATACCAAATGCATAATTTGAAAAACACACACACCCAAACACCCTTGCACACACCAAAAAACAAACATACAATTATTGTGCAAACCCTACACAGGTATTTTGCATATAATAACTGCCTGAAGCACTTTGTGGTGTGCAAATACCAGAAGAACATGGCACACCACCACCTGTGAGGGTGGGCAGGAAACAAATAACAGCAAGCAATTTTCCATCCTTTGAGTTTGGTGAAGTGTTTCTTCTGAAAGTTTTGAACTACCAGTTAGTAGGATTTGTCCTATCTAGATTAAATTCCATGTGAAGATGTAAAACTTTGTGAAAGTTGGGCTCATCAAGGTTCTCTGATTCCCATCTCTACATTTGCTCTAGGATATATCTGTACAGTTGCCTCTTGGAAGTCGCTGGGGATCTGTTCTGGACCCTCCAGCAAGTTCTGAAACATGCGCATATTGAAGCCCCATAGGCTTGAATGGGGTATGTGCATGCAGGGTGTGTGGCATGGGTGCATGCCCCATTGGGGTTAATGGCGGTCACCCCTCCATGTATTTTCAAGTCCGTGGATTTCAAGTCCATGGACTTTGAAGGGCATCTGTATTAGAATGTGAGATTTTGTTATGGTTGTTTTGTACATGCACACTTTTCAAGTGTATTTCAACATATTTTTGTTGCATAAATTCCAGCATATGCTCAGAAATACATGGTAGTCAGACCACAAATTGTCTCCTGGTCCATCTTTGGTTCCAGGAACTTGTTTAAATTGAGCTGCCCTAGTCAATGCTGCTTCAGTGTGATTATTAAGGTCCTTCAGAACAATTCCAAATCCAAGGCTACTACAGATTTCAAGATGGGAAGTGAAAGAAAAGCAAATGGAGAACAGGTTGATTTTCTTCAGGACCATGCCAAGGAGGGGAAAAGTTAAAGTTGTCCTTCGTCTCTGTCAAAGGTCCAGTCCTGATTGGCCCACACGTCTATAATTTTGTTTTGTTAATGTCATATTAAATGCAAAAACACATTTAACAGTGCACATTTTTTTTGGCCCTAGTATCTGTATAAAACTTAGCCAATCCAATTAAAAGTATTGTTTTAAAATTATTTTGTATTATGTAAAAATTATATTGGAAAAAACAAGGGATAAGAATAAAAGATGTTGAAGAGATTAAATTACAAAGGATAAACTAGCAGATAATAAACTGAAAATAAAACAATAAGAAATCATATATAGACAGACACGAGAGGTGATCAGTATCCAGTTAAGTACCTATGTGAATTTGATTCCATATTGAAAGCTTATGAAAACCTTTGATAACTGAATAGAGGATGGCCATTTGTCTTTTCAGTGGTGCTGTAGGTGTTGCAATATGTTGTGCACTGCAAGGGATCACCATCACTGTTGATGCTGAAATTTGGTAGCAACCATGGCAACTATCTATCTGCTTCCCTGTTTGAAGAGAAAGCTCAAAAACTACCACATTTCCTTGGTGCAGTTCTGAGGCAGTTTGAGGGGTTGCCAAAACATTACTACATCCCACATTAGACAACATCACTCTCTTTTGGTCCCATAACTCTTGTTGATGTTACCAAAGTTCAAGGCAATAGAAAATGGCCACAGCAGAGACACGCAACATACTACCTCTGTGCCAGTTTGGAAATGAAAGAGAAAAACGGGCAGATGGTGGAACAAAATTACTGGTGGAAATTCTCATATCTGCACTCATGTTTTTATAGTAGGTAGGTTGTGGACTTTTAAGCAGGGTGTGGACTTTTTAATGGACATAAGGTAAGGTATGTGATTTACTAAAAGTACTGTATATTTCATTTTTCCTTTTAAAGCAGTTTGTACTGGCCAAGAGGTGTTTGCTTTTGTATGTTACCATAATTTTGTATATTAAAACTGAATACTAAGAGATGAATGCCAAGCTTTTGAAAAATGTGCATTTCACAAGTCATGGGAGATGAAGTAGTAATCAGGGGTGTAATTAGCAAGAATCTGTCCTGGGAGTTGATGTAGTAATATAGCACATTGTGTCAGTAATGATGTAGCAAACATTAGCAGCTTTGCACTGTTACCACCATGGACTGGAGATTAAAGGCTGAATCCTTCTCCCTTTGTTAAGTAATTCTGATATTTTCAGTTTATACTCTGTGATTTTCTTAGCCAGGTTTGATTGTTTCCAGCTCTTTCTCATTTGCTTGCCAAAGTTGCGAATTCTCCTTGTAGAGCAAAATGTGTGTCTTTGTGTATATTTATCTGCATGTGTGTGTCTTATGCGAGTCTGGAGATTTTACAGAGAGACATTTTTTGTGTGTACTGGAGTTGTTATGTTTTGAATGGCCACACCTGCTTGGCTCATTATCCTGCATATCCTCTAAAAATAGTGCATACTGTGTGGCTGGGAGATACGGAGGAGGAGATGGAAGTAGGACTGTATGCAGAAAGAAACTTGACTCTCTGCTCTGCTCTCTTAAATAGCAGTTATTGTCACTGTAGTAACTAAACACCAGATAAGACAAATGGCCATTATTAAAGTTATTAAAGTTGCAAATGCTGTGTTGAAAACTGTCACTTAATACCATTCTTCCTTTTGTTGGATAGCTGTCTGCTACATCAAGCACACATCTGAGCACTAGTAATTCCTATGCATTCCTATTCATCCCCACTCTTCCCAGCCAATTTAGGTATTTGAATTCTTTTGATGAGTCTGTACTCCTCCTTTCCATATTCAAGGAAAAAATGATCAGCCTTTAGAGAAAATGGAGATTTATTTCTCTAGTAAGTAGGCCAATTGTTTGATGAGGAGGAAGTAATTAGCACACTTTTGTTCATTGTTTCATGAAGGTCTTGGCACCAGATTTACTGTTTTACCTCTAGCTGCTAAACAACAGTATTTCTTTGATGAAATCAGAATTCCTAGCAAGAACATGGTAATTCTCATCTCATGTTTAAAACTTAATGACACATCTGAATCTGGTATTTTCCATTGCCAATCACTTTTGAAAATGATTTGTAGAAAACAAATGCAGTACTTTGTTCCACATACCTTGCCTCTTATTACTACTGTGTCACAAATGTAATCTTTTATACTGTGATTTTAAAATTAATAAGAACTATGTTTTAAAAAAATTACAACTGTGTCATGTTGAGTGGTTTTCAATGTTCACTTGCCAGAGCATGCAAAAATGATAAGCACTTACATTACCACTTTAGGATCTTGTGAGATGTACACATGTTCCACAATAATGTCCCTATTCTCCATTACATGTGCCTTGAGATAGATGGTATACACATTCCATGTTCTAAGAGGCCCAGAAGTAATGATGTAATAAAAAAAAACAATATTCACCCATGCTTGTTTATTTGCATAAACAGTTGAAGCCATCTCTTCTGCACTGACAGTTACTTATCTTTCTTCTTCGTGGTCTCTGCGAATCATACAAATGGGTTGTACTGCGCCTGCGCAGTGCCTTCGGAAACTTCTGGAATCACTAGGCAAAGTACTCTTTGCAACATGTTGAAACTTTTTGGCGGTAGCTCCGCCCATCCCTAAGAAACCAACGCCCCGCAAAAAAGGAACCCAGGTACGTTTTTTCCGCCGCGTTAGCTGCTTAGGGAACTTCGCTGTTGAAAAATCTCAGTTGGAATCACGTTTTGACCTCGGACCGTTATTTGACCACTCTTTGACTTGACCGTTATTGACCATTTGGCTTGGACTCTGGACTGTGTTTGTTCGCTCCTTCTGATTTGGCAATCTTCCCGGACCGGCATTGACCTCGGACTGTCTGACTACGAGTTGTGAGTGGACCATGCCATCAGTTCCCTTTAAAAAATGTTCTGTTTGCGGGGGTAAGATTCCCGGACAAGACCCGCACTCGGCTTGCCTTCTTTGTCTGGGCGAGACGCATGTGCCTGCATCCTGTGCCCTCTGCAAATCCTTAACCCCTCAGGCCAGGAAAAACAGGGAGACTAGATTGAAGGCCGCTATTTATACAAAGGTTTTCACCGCGGGTGCTATGTCTTCTTTACCGGCTCCCTCCACGGCCGCAAACCCGCTGCCGACTTTGCCCGAGACCCCGGCCCAACTTGCTCCCGCCGAGTCCGACAGAGCTGGAGATGTTGCTCCCACCTCATCATCCGCTCCCCGAGCTTCCCTGGATGCCCCGGTCACCGAGGCCCCGCTGGAAGGCGCACCTCGATCCTCCAAGAAGGATAAACAGGAGAAGCGCAAGAAGAGCTCAAAGGAGAGCCGCGCTTCAGACAAGGATTCGAGCTCCCACAAGGGTTCTGCCTCGAAATCCTCTGTCCCTCAGGCCACTACCGCCAAGGCCTTAAAGTCTCCAGACCCGGCCAAGGCCCAGACCACCGTGCCACTGGCGCCTTCGGCTTCAAAGAAGTCCCGTGCGAGGTCCCCGGATGGAGGACACTCGGCCGCCAAGCGCCACCGTTCTGAGAAACGGGACACAGACGGGTCCAGACATAAAGAGACCTCCCGAGAGCCATCGGATGCCGATCGGAGGCCTTCAGATCCTCGCTCCACGGCTAGGGCCTTCCGGACCCCCGAGACTGTCGACACCCGTCCCGGCCACCGAAGCACTTCTCCATCCGGATCTCGGCCCCTCTCGACGTTCCGTCACGCTCCGGAAGACATTATTGTCAACCTTTCCGAACCGGCGTCACCTGCCAGCCTGAGGGAGGACAGGCGATCCCCCACACCGATGCCCTCGTCTATGGTCCACCAGGCCTTGGTGCACCGTGCCGCTTCGCCATCTCCTCCACGCCCCTCTGAGGCCGACTATTTTTATGATGAGGTCACGGACACCTACTACATGGCCGTTCCTCGCGACTCCATCAAGTCCCGCTTCAGGCCACCGGCGGAGAGACCTAGACCACGTGCATCCTCTAGGCCCTCCCGCGCTCCTAGCCGCGTTTCGGCAACCACCGATCTGGAGGTCGTTGACCTGGAGTCAAGGCAGGAGACATCCTCTCAGGCTCGCTACCACCCTGGAGACGACTCGGATGCCTCTTCGGAAGACAACTATCGGCCGTCCAATCAAGAGTTCGCCCAACCGGGTGCAATCTCCCCCTCGGACGACGTACGCACATTTGCCGAGCACGTGATTAAAATGGGAAACGCTCTTGATATTCAATTCGCCCAGGCAGAAGATGAGGCCTCTGATCCTATCGAGAGGAGGATTCATGGCAAGCTCCCCACTCCACCTGCCATCCCTCTGCTCCCCTCACTGGAAAAATTAGCCAGACGTTCGTGGGCAGCCCCAGCATCGACAGCTGCTAGTAACAGGAAGATTGAATCCCTGTACAGAGTGGCTCCGCGTCCGACATGGCTGATTGAACATCCACGCCAGAATTCGGCCATCGTGGAGGGTTCCCAACGCGCCTCCACTCCTAAAGCTTCCTTGATGCCTTCAGACAGAGAGGCTAAGAAGATCGACGCCCTCGCTAAAAAGGCCTACTTTTCTTCAGCCCTGGGGATGAGAGTAGCCAATTACAACGCGTGTATGGGCGCATACATACAATGGCTCATGGAGAAGATCTCCCCTCTCATTCCTGACCTTCCTGACGACTCCCAAGGCATCCTCTCCGAGGTTCGGGACGAGGCCCATTCAATTGGCAGCTGGATCATCACATCGGCAAGACATTCTACTGACTGTGCCGCAAAATCCATGTCAGCAGCCATTGCCTTGCGAAGGCATGCATGGTTGAGGTCCTCCGACTTGAACCAGAATGCCCGCTCCACAATCGAGGACATGTCCTTCGATGAAGATGGCCTCTTCCACCGCGAAACGGACGAGAAGTTGAACTTCAAGTATAGGATGAGGACCGCCGCTAAGAAACACGGTATGTCGTCCTCTCCTCAGGCTTCTTCCCGTAAGCGCTTTACAGGCATCCGCCAGTGGTACGGGCAGGGCCAGAGGCCCTACCAGCAAGACCGCCCGTTCCAGCGTCAGGACCAGTCCAGACAGCGCTATCCCTC
>NC_056523.1:94516046-94551190 GCF_019175285.1 Sceloporus undulatus
CCCTCCCCTCGGACACCCTTCTCGACGAAGTACGCACCCTCTTAGCAAAGGGCGCTATCTCACCGATAGACGCCGTGGACTTTCCTAGATGTTTCTTCTCCCGTTATTTTACAGTCCCCAAGGCCGATGGGGGCATCAGGCCCATACTAGACTTAAGAGCCCTTAACGCCTATCTCTCCTATAGGCGTTTTCGTATGGTAACACTTGCCTCTATCTTACCTTTATTACACCAGGGCCTGTGGTTCGCGACGATCGACCTAAAGGACGCCTACTTCCACGTCAGCATCCGCGAGAGTCACCGCAGGTTCTTGGCCTTTGCCGTCGGGACCAACGCCTACAAGTACAACGTCCTCCCCTTCGGTCTGTCCACAGCCCCTCGAGTTTTCACCAAATGCATGGCACCGGTAGTATCCCATCTACATCGCCGGGGCATCAGAGTCTTCCCGTACCTGGACGACTGGCTACTGGTGGCGCCATCGGACCAAGAGCTCAGCCGTCACATTGCCGAAACCTTAGAGCTCCTACAAAGCCTGGGACTGGTCGTGAACCTCGAGAAGTCTCAACTACTGCCCTCCAGGCGTATAAGGTTCGTCGGCTCGATCCTCGACTCAAACACTTGTGTCGCATCCTTGCCCTCCGACCGTTTTCTAGCTCTCGTCCGAGCCATCGGAAAATGTGTCAGCCGAAGAAGAGTACTTGCCAGAGACATCCAGGTAGCCCTAGGGCATATGGCATCAACAACCTTCGTAACACCGTGGGCAAGACTCCGGTCCCGACCGCTCCAGTCCTGGTTTCTTTCTGCCTTCGACCCAGAGACAGACCACCCGTCACGTCATCTTACGATCCCGAGACCAGTCGCTCGCTCCCTCCGATGGTGGCTCGACTCCCGGAACGTTTGCGCCGGCATGCCTTTTTCTCAACCCCAGCCGGAGGTTGTGCTGACCACCGACGCGTCAGAGGACGGATGGGGAGCCCACACCACGGACTTGTGGGCCAAAGGCCAGTGGTCCCAGGACGAAAAGAGGCTACACATCAATGCCCTGGAACTGCTTGCGGTGCAGAAGGCTTTAAAGGTCTTCGAATCCTCCCTATCCGACAAAGTTGTTCAGCTCAGGACGGACAACACCACCGTCATGTATTACCTGAACAAGCAGGGAGGAACCAGATCTCCTACACTACTCGGCATCACACTCGAGGTCTGGGACTGGTGCATAGACCGGAACATCCTACTCCAGGCAGTGCACCTGCCGGGTATCCAGAACGACCTGGTGGACCTTCTCAGCAGGTCTCCGTCTCAATGCCACGAGTGGAGACTCCACCCCGACACGGTGCTCGACCTCTTCAGTCGGTGGGGAACCCCACAGATAGACTTGTTCGCGACTGTCCACAACAGCCATTGTCCCCAGTTCTGCTCCCGAACGCCGAACGAACAATCCCTCGGGGACGCGTTCGGGTTCCTCTGGTCGGGGGTTATGCTCTACGCGTTCCCCCCCTTTCCGTTGATCACCAGGACAGTCTCCAAAATGATGTCGGATGCCACGGATGCCATCCTGATCACTCCATGGTGGCCGGGTCAGCCTTGGTTCCCCTGCCTCCTCCATCTCTCCCGGACCAACTTCCTCCGGATAGAGCACAGACCAGATCTCCTCACGGTTCAAGAGGGTCGGGTTCGACACCCGGAGATCGACACTCTTCCCCTGGTAGCGTGGAGGATCCATCCCTAGTACGGCTACCGTCCCCCGTACGCAGAGTCATTCTGGCTGCCCACAAGCCAGCTACTCAGAAGTCCTATGCTTTAAAATGGAACAGGTTCACCAGGTTCTTAGCCGGCAGACAACTGTCTCCAGCCCAAGTCACGACACCGGTGGTCCTGGACTTTTTAATGTCTTTGATCGACTCAGGCCTTTCTCTCACCTCCGTCAAGTGTTACTTGTCGGCCATCTGCTCTTCCTTTCAATTTAATGGCAAGCCCTCCTTTTTCAAGGACCCATTGGTAAAAAGTTTTCTCAAGGGATGCAGCAACCTCCATCCGCAGGCGTCTCTACCTCCTCCAGCCTGGAGCCTTGATGCGGTGCTACGATCGCTACAGTCCAAACCGTTTGAACCCTTGGCCACCACGGACATCAGACTGCTAACTTGGAAAACAGTTTTTCTGGTGGCCATCACCTCTGCTCGCCGTGCGGGCGAGCTCTGTGCTTTGCGTCGAGACCAACCTTACCTCAAATTCCACTTAGACAAGGTGGTTCTTAGAACAGACATTACCTTTTTGCCTAAGGTTGTCTCTGTGTTCCACATGTGCCAGGACATTGTTCTCCCGACTCTGGCCCCGAACCCGACCACCGATGCTGAGCGAGCTCTGCACACCTTGGACGTTCGTAGGGCCCTGGCTTTTTACCTCGACAGGACTAGAGACTCTAGCCGCTCCGAAAGATTGTTCCAGTGCTATTCGGAGTCCAAAAAAGGACTGCCTGTGTCGGCTCAGAGACTCTCCAAGTGGGTTTCTAACACTATTTGTTTATCTTATGAGCTTTTGGGTAAACCCTTACCGGCTAGGGCTCGGTCTCACACTACCAGGGCAGTTGCAGCATCTTCTGCCTTTCTGTCAGGTGTGCCCTTGGATGACATCTGCAAGGCTGCAGTGTGGTCACAACCTATGACTTTCATCAAACATTACAGGTTGGACACCAGGGCCAGGGGAGATGCAGCCTTTGGGAGGGCTGTCCTGTTGTCTGGATTGCACTGACTATGGTCTGGGGTGCACATGTGGTTTTTTCTTTGCATCATTTGCAAACAAGATGTTTACCAGACTCCTGAATTCATGATACTATTGGGTTGAGTTCATGAGATTGTTTGTTGTTTATCTTAAACATTATGATGATGATAATAACAACACCAATTAGACCACTGTTCTGTGTCTCTCTTGCTTTATTGGTATTATCAATAGTGTTGGAGACAAGGTTAATATGACACTCCCTCCTCCATTGACCTTAGCTCGCCAGTCTCAACCCATTTGTATGATTCGCAGAGACCACGAAGAAGAAGGACAGGTTGCTTACCTGTAACGGTATTTCTTCGAGTGGTCATCTGCGAATACATACAAATCCCGCCCATCCTCCCCTCAGTGTCCTGCTCTTTATTGGCTCATCCTTATCGCCTACTTGGCGGAAAAATTGCGGAACTGGGGAAAGAGCGGGAAGGCAGGGGCTTTATAAGGGATGGGCGGAGCTACCGCCAAAAAGTTTCAACATGTTGCAAAGAGTACTTTGCCTAGTGATTCCAGAAGTTTCCGAAGGCACTGCGCAGGCGCAGTACAACCCATTTGTATGTATTCGCAGATGACCACTCGAAGAAATACCGTTACAGGTAAGCAACCTGTCCATACTCATAATTGACATATGAATGCATTATATTCTCATAAGCTTCTAGCTAGCTTGGAATAGTAGAAACAATTACTATCAATGCAAATAATATGATATAGCATGACAGTTTCTTTCAGGTGAAGGAAGGAGAGGTACACCCAACTTCCTATTGTACTGGCTACTCATTTTCTCCATACAAATCAATTGAACATCAGCAACCCTACATTGCTGTGTGGGTAGGCACTTGGCAAAACCATACACAGGCTTGCAGTGGCGGGGGGGGGGGGGGCATATTGAGCTGAGTGCTTTAAAAGCTGGTTGATCCTGCCTCACTTCTCCATTGAGCAGAGGGCTTTTGCAGTAGTTGCCCCATCTATGTGTGATATTTCTGTTGTCACTAATGTTCGTTTGGATAGCTGAAATGGACACCTTTTGTCTTCAATTTAGTATTTGATATATAAATAAGCAACATACCAACTGTGTCAAACCCAGTTGTGTCTGAAGTTAAGGACCATATTTTTTTTCTTAGTTCCCTTCTCCTTTCCAACACTAAGGACAGCAGGCAGGCCTAGAGATGTAGATTTCTCTTCTCTCCACTTGTATCCTGTTGTTGTATTTTATTTTTGATGGTGCTTCTAAAAAGAAAGCCAGCACCAACAGTCTCCATCTTAAAATTATACTTCTCTAATATATAGATAAGCATGGGTTTTAATAGCAATTTGCTCACATATCTCTAATTTTAACTCATTGTAGGATTTGTACACTGCAAGGACACACGCCTAGTAAAGTTTGGGCAAAGTAATACTGAGAAGTCTGTTTCTAATGATCTTCTCGAATCTTCAATTATTTTTGCTTCCCTTCAGCCATCATTGTCTAATACCATAACATAACACTGTCCTAGGTATAGGCCATTGATGGAATTCTGTTGCCTCTGCTGCTGCTTATATTGCTTCTGATTCTTCTGAGAACATTCCCTGGGAGGTCACATTGTCATACATATGGATAACTAAAGAGCTTCAGTCTTGATTTGTGGCATGCTGTGTATGACATTGTAACTGTAGCTCAATGCAAGTGGTGTGGCATGCCAGTTTCTCAGGAACTGTTTGTCTGAAAAACAGTTGGTCACATCTTATCTGAGGGAAATGAATCCTGCACTATGTAAGCTTGAATGTGCTTGAACATGATGCTCAGCTGTTAGCTGTCATTGATTATGTGGGACAGCAAGTCCAGGCCAGAAAGTTGACTGTTAAATGAATGGACCTTCATCAGCTTTCACGTGTATTTTCTCATGGAATGGGTTGCATTGCTTTAATAGGCTTATATAGTAATTGTGCCGAATTTTTCATAAAAACAAAGCAGTAAACTGAAACAGCCAAGTGTTCCTTGGTATGTATAGCATAACAGAATGCAAACCTGATTCCAAGTAATGTACTTCAAAGAGTATAGAGAAAAGAAATAGTTGACTAGTAAAAAAAGAAAGGTGTGTGTGTATTAATATGAAAAAACTATTCGTTGCTGATTGAGAATCTTGATTGAATTACAGACTCGGGGGGGATTGAGGGAATGTTTTTGTTACTTGATTATATACTGTATTTGCACTTTGTTGTTACCTGCCTCAATCCTCAAAAAGGGAGAGGCGGGATATAAATAAATATTTATTATTATTATTATTATTATTATTATTATTATTATTATTATTAAGGCTTTATAGGAATTTTGTAATCTCGTGTTCTTTCTCCCTCCCTGTACTTTCATAATTAGTATAAACTCTGTGTGTAACTCTAATTAGTGGTTCTTTCTGAGATTGACTTTGGAAATGCACTTACTATGTGAAAAGTTCTTTTTAATACTAGTGTAAATGTTCAGGATGTATCATATTCCCAGGATTCACCAGAAATACAAACTTTTATGTATGATTATGTATATTGGTGGACATCCTTTTTAAGCATTTGTAAGTGGAAATTTGCAAAACTAACCTAAATGAATTTATACAGAATTACTGTATCATTAATGCTGATTTTTTTTTTCTTTTTGCATGTTCCTGATTTCCCTCTCTAATGATGACTTGGGTGTTCCTTCTTCCACAATATCTTTTTACTCAGGTATGTTGAATATTTTATTGTATGCTTAGAACATTGCTGGCTTGAAGCTCTGCCTTTTCCTGGGTTATGTAGGGGACCTAATGAACCATTAGGTCCCTGTGTATAATGTAAAATTAATGTGTGTGTAATGTAAAATTAAGAAACAGAGGGCCTCAACAGACTGACATAAAGAGCTGGCCTTGAAGCAGAGTGGGGGTGTGGCATCTGCCTGCCAGCCACTGCCCACATGCTGCCCACCTGACCAGATAGTGGGTGGTGTCATGCTGCGTCTTCGGTGCAGTGCTTACATGTGCTGTGCCAAAGAAGCAGCAAAAAGGCGCTGCAGCAGTGTCTAAGGTGCCCTTTCTGCGGTGCAAAAAGGAGCCACTTTTTGCTGCTCCTTTTTGCACCACACAAAGGCTAGATCAGGGCCGCAGTGTGTGGTTGCCACAGCCCTGATCTGGAAAGGAAAGGGATGGTGTTCCACTGCCCTTTAGAGGCTGTCTGTGCAGCCCCAGAGTTCATAAGCTAGCACACAGCTGTATTGTATTAATGCACATGTTGCAACTGGTTACAATGAATACTGGCTTGGTATATAGATTTTTGATCTTGAATATTACATAGTTGGATAAAAGATAACTTTAATTGCCTTAATTTTATTCAACATCTTTACTAGATAATAACTTTTTAATTAAGTCTGAATACTAGATTTGAGGTTTGGTCCAGTTAATGACATCACCTATAAAAATGTCATTATTTCATTCAGTGGATCTGGCATGACAAAAACATCTTGATCTACACAATTATTAAGAATAGCTAATTGCTTGATCTGCTACAAGCACTAGTTTTTGCTTTGTTTTAATTTTACTTTATTTACCCATGTTGAACCATTTTACATCACTGAATTACAAACATGCCAAAGCTGGAAAAGTTAGTTTTAGTTGTTAGGACATATGGATTGAGCAGTGCTTTTCAACTGGTGGTCTTTCATGGTATGTCAGATGCTTTCAGTACTAATAGTGGGAAGCCTGTAATCTGAGGCAGATGATGGAAATGAAGTGGAGTCAGCAATTGATCAATGTCAGTATCGGACAGTATCCCTTTTCTAATCTCATTGAATTCTGAGGATCCAGCAGGTTCTTACTAGTCTCACTATTAGTGAGATGTGCTGACAGTTATCTTGTAAACATCTAAGTGCTAGTCATGTTTATTGTCATATAATGTCAGGCATGAAAAATTCTAATGGTCAGCCATTCCAAAAGGGATTTGGTAGACAGATACATTTGCTATGACAACTTCTAGAAACTAGACTTTGGGTTTGTGTTTGCCTCTGGCTAGTTCCACCGCTCTGTCTTTGAAAGGGGCGTGCTTGAAAGGGCCTTTTTCATAGATGAGTATTTGACCCACCCAAACATTTCTGTGTGGTGCTGATTCTCATCCTATTGTTTCCTTTCTGTGTGGCAAATTCTTGCAGTATGATTTAACTATGCGACTCTGTGCCCATATAAGCAGAAGGTATAAGAAGGAAAATTTAGACTAATATGGATTTGCTTGGGCAGGTTAAAAAAACATTTTAACAGAACCATTTAATTCATATGTCTACCAATGCTAATCCAAAATGCTAGAGGGGTTGTGAAGGTAGGGGAGCCTTTGTACATATGTGGCTGGATTGTCCCTTAGTGCATGAGTATTGGACAGAAATTTTACAACTGATCTCCAAGATCACTAAACAAAGTATACAATTATCCCCACTCCTGCTCTTGTTCTCCATTTTTATGAATGAAAATAAAGCCCTACAGGATAAAGAACCGATTAGTTTGCTTCTGGCTGTTGCCAGGCTTGAGATAGCCAAGAACTGGAAAACTGCAGGATGGTGGACTAGACTCTGGGGCTTGTGGTTAATGGAGAAAATGGCAGATAATAACAACAGAGCGAGAGCCTTACACTCTGGATTGACCTTTCATAAGATTTGGCACCTATTTATTGAATACATCCAGCAAGATTTAGACTCTAGACATCCCCCAATTTTAGCTAAATTTTAATGGAAAGATGTCTTTCAGGATTCCTGAACATGCCTTTTATCTATAACTTTCAGGGCCTTACCTGGGTTATTGCCTGTATTTATTGTTGTTTTGGTGTACTGTTTGTGGTCATGTTTTGTTTTAAAATGTATTAATAAAATTTTAATTAAAAAAACAGAACCATTTAATTCAAATTGGTTGGTATTAAGTTGCAAACATAATTGGTATGGCAGATGCTTTCAGTACCACTAGTACTGAATGCAAACACATATCAACTGTTGACACTTAATGAACTTTGTATTTCTAATTCCTACACTTACTTTGCTTTTCTGTACAGAACGTCTACATGAGTGTTAAAGTTTATCACAGAACTGCACCAAAGAAACAGAATACTGTGCAGAATAAAATTTCTATATTCACAATTAGTAAATCCAAAACCATAAGAAACATGAGCTGTTGTCCTATACAGTATTTGCGCATAGCTCCACACATGCAGTTCTGCATCCTACCACTGTCCAGAAGGGCCCCCTGCTGGTATCAGTTACCAGAGGAGAGAAAGGAGGAGTGAGGTGATTCAGACTATGAAGAACCAGTTGGTCTCATCTCACCTTTTCCTTCCCTGCAATGAGCCCAGAGCAGCTGCATCTTCAATGTCTGCATAGCCTTTCCCCTCCATCTCCTCCCCATTGATAAGAGGCAGCTGCAGGAGCCCCTTATGAGGCTTGACAGCTTCTGGGCGGTGAGAGCTTTTTGGATGGAGCTCAAAGGCAAGAAAATAGTCCTTTCTGCTTATACCCAAAAGCATGCGTCAGCTGCACTTATGTGTGAGTAAATTACTAGCAACCTAAATACCCTAAAGACACCAGATCTCATCTGAACTTATAAGCTAAGTAGGGTCAGCTGTAATTAGATGGGAGACCTCCAATGAATACCAGGTGCTATAGGAAATATTTCAGAGGAAAGAACTGCCAAAACCACCTCTGAATATTTCTTACCTACAAGAACCACATGAAAGTCATGGGATTGCCATAAATTGGTGAGTGACTTGAAGACACATACACATGTAAATAACTGGCAGGAAGTCAGCCATGGCATGCAATTGCTTTCCCAATTTAGTAATTCTGGCAGCTAGATTAACATTTTAATTTCATGTTATAATTTCAACATGCAAATTGCAAAAAGTAAAAATAAAATAAAAGTGTTGCAATACACATTTTCCAATAAACTGTAATTTCATTACTGGGCAACATCTTGGGATCATCATAAGTGCCCTTGCAGGTAATCTGGTAATTTTATTAATTTCTCTACTAGTTTATCCACTGTGCATTTCTATATCTATTTTATCTCCAAAGAAGCATTCAGAGTAGCATCTTGTATGTGCAGCTATGCAGTTATTGAGACTCCACTCAGTGGGAGAGGAAGGCGTAGAAAAGGATGTGCTGAGTATATACAAGACACACACAACTTTTAATAGGTATGAAACAGGCTTGCTACATTGTGTATCCTGCATTCACTGCTAGGGGATGGAAATAATTTGCATTCAGTATATTTATTTGTAATGCATAGTTTCTCTCTTTTTTGAAATAGATGTATGGACAAATATAGGTTTATGGTTGCTAAGTGGGTAGTCAGGCATGTTGGTTTCTGAAATGTTGCAGCTTCTAAGTGATGATGATGATGATGATGATGATGATGATTATTAACCTTTATTTATAAAGCGATGTAAATTTAAATGATTGAAATGTCTGTTCTGAGAAATAAAGATCTTCCTTTTTAGTTTAGTTGGAAAAGCAAGCATCCATGAACTTCCAGTTAAATCTTTCTTCTAATCTTTATCCAACTGATGTCAGAGCTTTAAACATAATCTTGATACTGTTTCATCTCATAGAGTTCATCACTCTGTTTAGCTCGTTCAGTATGTTTTTTTATCTTTTCTGTTAAGATTAATTTTCAGATCAGTCATCTTGAGAATCACTTGAAACAGTTTCACAATGTTATCTAAGGATTATCATTTCAGTACTTGTAAGGCTTCAATATTGAGCACCACCAAGTGAACCCAAGGAATATGTTCTATCCAGCAACTGTAGGTTAATTTCTAAACATGTTGGGTTGGAGTACCAAGAAATTTGGCCAATATCCTTCCCTTCCTCTTCTCTACTACTTACTGTTAGTGAGATCAGACTGATGAGTTGCATTACCGTGTTTTGTGAAAATAAATTGTATATTTGTATTTAACCATCTTGTTCTCTTTTTATATTTAAGCTTCAAATACCCATCCAATGTTGCTGTCCTCTGTAATAAAACAGTGATTTTTAACATTTCTTTACCACTAACCCCCAAATGAAAATAAATAAATAAAATATATTTTGTTGCTAACCCCACGCCCCAAAGTCTTAACTCAAGATGTAAATGCCAACTAATAATACCTGAACACTGAACCACTTATTATTATACCATCCATTAAACCTTCCCTCAGAGGTGCTGAAGGGGGAAAGGAAGACTTTCTTCTGCTTTTTCCCACTAGTTTGTGGATGGAGCACATTGAACAGCAACATGGGGAGCCAGTCAGCCAGCCTTTGCTTTGGATCCTGTCATATAACATCCATTATGGAAAGAGGGCAGCTTGAATAGCTGAGCAACAGTGGAGCTGACAGCCAACCACAAGTGCAGAAGAAGCTCCCAATTCACTGGATCCAATGCAAACCACAACCAGTCATCTCAGAGTTTTGGCTGGAGAGTGCCAACTTTTTCTTCTAAACTCTCAACTACAGTCGGCCCTCTGTATCCACAGGAAATCTGTTCTGAACCACAGACACACACACCCCATGGATACCAAAATACACAGATGCTCAAGTCCCGTTGTTCCTAAAGGCAGCGCAGACATGTAGCCGTGCAGCCACTGGAGACAACTACATTGAATCCCACTTGGTAGTGAAGAAATGTCTGTATCTTCTCTGCCCCTTTCAATGTGGAGGGAAAAGTTATAAAACTTAGGAACTTGAGTTTTGGGATCCATCTGGATCTAAGTTCTGTCTACTGATAGAAGAAGATATTCTGTTTGCGTAAGGCTAATATCACAGCCAATGTGAAGTGGTGGAATTCAATAGCTGAATGATTCTACTGTTCCTGATAGATCTTCTGTGTTCCTGAACCCATGCTTCTTTCTTTCTGGTTCCATTAAGATTTTTATGTAGTTGTTACAATGAGTCTATGCCCAGGGATGTGTCATCCCAAATATTGCTCCTGGTGTATAACAATCCTCCACTATCAAAACTTACACAAAAATACTCAAAAACATCCCCCCACAGTACTGATTTAGCTACTTAATATTTAATC
This sequence comes from Sceloporus undulatus, assembly GCF_019175285.1. NCBI lineage: Eukaryota > Metazoa > Chordata > Lepidosauria > Squamata > Phrynosomatidae > Sceloporus > Sceloporus undulatus. The sequence goes on from NC_056523.1 coordinate 94,526,844, forward strand.
AGACTGGAAAAACAGATGAAATGCTCTGCATCTTTAGAGGTTTGTTTTGTTTTGTTTTGTACATATTGAATTACTTTTTATTGGCTACATGTCTTTACCACACTCTTGCTGCCAAAAGTTAATGTAATATTTTCAGTTTTCCCTAGGATTTGGAGCTATAATTCTTCAAAGATATAACCATATCTGCAATTCCATAATTTTCTTTTATAGTTCTGCACATTACAGTTTTTGAGTGCACAGGTGATTTAAATTACATTTTTTATAAAAAAAATGCACTACAAAAATGCATAGCATTGATATTTTGTGTGCATATAATTAATGTAAGTATTTTACTAACTAAAACTCTTGCTGTGTCCAAATTCCAGAGAGACTTGTGGTAAAATATGTATATGCAACAGGTCAGAATGTGAAACTAATAACACACATTTAGAATGAAAAACACATGCCATTCCTTACTTACCTTGATTTCCACCTCCTTTTAAAACTATCATCTGAAGAATATGGACTTTGAAGGGCTGTGAATTAATGTCCTCATCCTGACTAATCAACCTGGAAATACATATTATTAATTTCAGTGGGACTTAATTTTGTTTGTGGGTAGGACAGCAGCCCAAGTAGAATTTCACTTTGGGATTACAAAGTGAAATTCCACTTAGCTTGCTCTCCTGTGGATTTAGTAGCCTTCTTTTATAAATGAGTGGTTATTTGTCTGGTTGATGTGGATGTTTGTGTGATAGGAGAGGGTTGCACAAAACAGTGGATATTGATATGTTGAAATGTAAGAGATGACAGTTAAGTTTGTTTAGAACTGCAGTTTGTTTATAATGCATCAACAGTCAAATGTTGCTCAACTTGTTTTGCTTGGAGTGATTTAATGTTCTTAGAATTTGTATATTATTTACCCAGAGCTGACTCTCCCATTAGGCAGAGTGCATCAGAAACCTTAAGCAGCACTGCATGAGTTGCAGTGAATTTTCCCATGGCCCTGGAGGGCCCTTTCTGCTCTGGGAAACGTTGCTGGTGAACCATCTCTAAAACTTGGCATTAGTGAGTACTGGATACCTACCCCAGTTACTTTCCCACCACCTCAGTGGTCTAGTGCTCCAGTGTTAGCATTTCAGAGCCATCCAAACTCCAAATGCCATGTTGTAAAGGAGCCTTAGAGCCAAGCACTGTGGACAAGATGCTCCCTGTGCCTGACTCTAAAAAGGACCTATAAGAGCCAGGCATTTGTTTCTGTTTGACTTACAGTATGTTGCTTTCCACAAATGCCACACACAGTTGTCTCACTCTCTGTCTCAGAGTTGGGCAGCTGTAATGGGAGGCAACAACTCTTCTATCACAGACAGCATAACAGATTGCTTTATCCTTTTTTTAAAACCTGTAACAGTAGTAATCATTTTTTAAAACCTGTAATAGTAGTAATAATTTTTAAGAATGTTATTTTAATAATTTCATTATAATCAAGTATTATTATGTTATTATTGAATTCATTGTGCATTCTGGATAAGAAAGAAATCATAGTCCCCATTATTTTTTAGCGTTTACTGATCTTTGTAACAGTAATGCACCATAAAAATATATAGAGTAAAATCCCTAACATATATCTAAAATTCTTAATTAACAACCAGGAGCCAATGTGGCATAATGATTTGAGCAATGGACTAGAGACCAGGGTTCAAATCCTATCTTGGCCATGTAAATCCTCTGGGTGATCTTGGGCAAGTCACACTCTTGCATCCTCAGAGGATGGCAGTGGCAAACCCCCTGTGAAGAAACTTGCAAAGAGCTTCCTCCAATAAGTTCACCTTAGGGATACCATAAGTCAGAAATGACTTGAAAGGGCTCAACAGCAACAAAGGCTTTAAGGTATAAGATCCCATCTGATCTAGGAAGCTAAGCAGCATCAGCCCCAGTTAGTATTTGGATGGGAGACTGACAATGAATGCCAGGTGCTGAAGGCTGTATTTTAGAGGAAGGAACTTACAAAACCTCTGAGTATTCCTGGCCTAAGAAAACCCTATGAAAAATTAAACAGGTGACAGGCTACTTGAAAGCACATACACACACACCAATGCTAAAGACAATATATAGAAAAAAACAATTAAAACTTAAAAACTCAATAGACAAACTGTTTCTATATTCCATAGCCTATTAACATGAGTTTTAAATGTAACTTGAGACATTATTTAGTCCCATTGGCCCGTTACAAACGGGCCAGAAAGTACGCACAGAGCGCGTACTAGGGTTAGAAAGGGGCGGTGTTTCCGCACCCCCTAACCCTAGTGCGCACTCTGCGCGCACAAAATGGTGGCGGCCATTCCACACGGCTGCCGCCATGAGGACGTCACAACCACGCCGCCTCTATACGGGGTGGTGCGGACGTAACGTCCTCGCTCCGCGCCAGGGCGCTTAGTGCGCCCTTAGCGTGGAGCAGGAAGGAGCTCCTGGTTTGGTCCGCTGGGTGCAGCCTTCACACGGCTGCGCCCAGTGGACCAAAGGAGAAAGGGGCCAAGCGGCCCCTTTCTCCTCCTCCTTGCCGCCGCGGGGTGTCCTTGGGGCTTGAAGCCCCAAGGACACCCCTTTCCAGGCTGCGAGGAAGGGGCCTTTTGCTGCTTCCCCGCAGCCTGAAAAGCGGCAGATCGGGGCCTCAGCGGCTGCCGCTCTGGACACTGAGGCCCCGATACCCCAGGGAAAGGGGCGGGTGCAGCTCGCCCCAAACGGCCAGTCTGTAACCCACCATTATTACCCAAGCTGAGAGCTTGACAGACACTGAAACAGCCAGTAGAGGTCTATTGTATGTCACATTGGATTAAGTGCTTCAGTGTTTAGTATTTGTCAAGCAGACACTGTTTCCAATATATAACAAACACCTTCATGATTCTTAGGCCCGTTACAAACGGGCCACTTTGTGCGTGCGGAGCGCGCACTAGGGTTAGAAAGGGGTGGTGCTTCCACACCCCCCTAACCCTAGTGTGCGCTCCGCATGCACAAAATGGTGGCAGCCGTTCCACACGGCTGCCGCCATGAGGACGTCACGACTGTGCTGCCTCTATATGGGGTGGCGCGGAAGTGACGTCCTCGCTCTGCGCCAGGGCGCTTAGTGCGTCCTTAGCGCAGAGCAGGAAGGAGCTCCGTTTCGGAGCTCCTTCCTGGTTTGGTCTGCTGGGTGCAGCCTTCAGATGGCTGTGCCCAGCGGACCAAAGGAGAAAGGGGCCAAGCGGCCCCTTTCTCCTCCTCCCCACCACCGCGGGGTGTCCTTGGGGCTTGAAGCCCCAGGGACACCCCTTTTCAGACTGCGGGGAAGCGGTGTTTTGCAGCTTCCCCGCAGTCTGAAAAGTGGCGGATCGGGGCCTCAGCGGCTGCCATTCTGACCACTGAGGCCCCAATACACCGAGGAAAGGGGCGGGTAGAGCCCGCCCCAAATGGGCAGTCTGTACCCCGCCTTTGTTTGTTCAAGTGGCAGTGCTGTTGTAAACTTGATGCGCAAAATGATACCTTTCCCAAGGCCATTTTTGTGGTCCACAAGGTTTCCCAGTGCCCCAAGTGGTACCAAATGCCCCCTAGGAGATGTAAAGGGCATTTTCACCATGTATTGGGCCATTTTAGACTCAGGAGAGTCCTTTTTCAAAAATAGGAAGTGAATTAGAAGTGATTTCTGATCAATTCCTGTTGCTAATAAAAGCCTCTCCACATCCTAAAATGGTCCAGGAAGCTAAACAAAAAATAGTGAAAATGTCTCCCCATCCCCACACAGAGAGCATTTGGGGCAAATACTGATTTTGTGTGTGTGTGTGTGTGTGTGTGTGTGTGTGTGAGATGGAGGAATGCACCTTTCCATGGTCTCCTGGGTGGCAAAAGTGCCCTCTTCCTGGCCTTCCACAGTTGTCCAGTCCCATGTAAAAGGTGGAGATTTAGAGTGTCCTTAGCCAGAGATGGTTGTAAAATGAATTAGTTATAACAGTAAAAAAACCACTTGAACTGTAACAGCTTTCCTGGAAGGTCTCTAATATTGGAGTTTCTCACACTGCCTTTTCCTATCCTTTCCTCCCAAGCTAGGCGCAGATTTTAAATGCAGATTTTATCGCGTGCCTCCATGCCCAGGCAGGAGGCATCTCAAAGCCGATCATGGCATTCTGTACCTGATCCATAATTCTCTTTCACTTTTTGAAAGCGCAGGATTTTCTCATTCTTTGCAAGTTAAGAGAGAAGTCCAGATTGGGTACAGGATGCCATGATCAGGTACAGAATATCTCCTGCCTGGGCATGGAGGCATGTGATAAAATCACATTTAAAAGTTTTCATTCCAGGCCTAGCTTAGGAGGAAAGGACAGAAAAAAGCAGTGTGCTAAACTCCATTGTTGTAGGTTCACTTAAGGTGCTCAAGATTCTTTATTGGAGATTTCTTCATACCACAATTTCCTGACGACAGTGAAACACTTTTAAAACAATTTGAATCTGTAGCATAGATAAATCCTAAAGAAAACATACCAAATGGCGGAGACACGTGACTTTACCCACTGTCAGACACTCTGGTTTATTCCCCCCCCCCCCCGTTTCTCTATGTTCAAAGAAGTATTGAAAATTGCTTTGATGATTCAGTTGCATTTGTCCAGGACATCAAAGCAGGATGTCTTAGACTTACTGTAATCTTACTCTTAGTATCCCTTTTAGCATGATATGATCACATGAGTTATTTTTATAGTTTTAGATAAGTAACTACTTCTCAAGTCCATAAGAATGGCCATCCTGAGCCAAGAACTCATACCGATTGCACCGAGGAGTGTGCATCTTGCTCATTCACTTTGCTACTGCAATTCTCCAGCCTCACTGACTTTGTTTCTACACTGCAGTAACTGGCTTTGATTATCTCAGTGATGTCATGAACAATATTGGCATTGATACATGCAAGAATAGCCAGTGGTTTAAAAGGCTGATAGCATCTATTGAGAAATGAGTGCAGTAACCTTGCAATTCCAATCAGTTTTAGAGGGCAATGCCAAGATTGTAACATATATATTTTAATCCATTTGTTTTCAATTTCTGTAGTAGAAAGTGCAAAAAAGAAAAAAAACACATGTAAAGATGTAAAAGGCTGCGTTTTGTGACATTGCTTTAAATATTTTGCTGTCCGAGAGCATTGGAGAGTTCTCGGTTTTAGGTTCAAAGGTCCTGGATGAACATGCTGACTTTCCATGCATTATGGAGACCTGTTTAGTTAAGGATGAGGAAGAGGGGGTAATCTCTTTCAGCTCTGTCTACTAGATTTCTCTGTGCAGAGCATGTAAGACCTGAGGAGTGGCGAGATGGAGGTGTAGTAATTTACTGGTCTTCCATTCCTCTTACTAGATATCCTATCCCTGTTTTCTGGCTTTGAGAGGTTTGAGTGTAAGTACCTGAAGCTGGGTAGCTGGGACACACTAGGGATTCTTTTGGTATACTACCCACCCCATCAGTCCCATTTATCTATCCATCCACAGTAGTTTCAGGTTGTTGGACTCCCCTCAGATTGCAGTGATGGGGGACTTTAACATTCCTGCTCAGACTGACCTTTTGGGAGTTGCTCAGGACTTCATGTCCGCCATGACAACTATGGGTCTGTCCTAAGGGGTATCTGGCTCTATTCATACTGTTGTGCACACTCTGGACCTCATTTTTAGTGGTGGGTGAAGTGAAGGGGAGTGGAGGAACTGTCTAATTGTCTGTTGTCATAGACAAATCACTACAGTTGGCCCCTATTATCCACGGATTCTTTATCCACAAATTCAACTATCCTTGGCTTGAAAATATTCTAGAAAATATAAATTCCAAAAAGCAAATCTTGATTTTGCCATTTTGTATAAGGGACACTATTTTATTCCACCTTTGTACATTATGGGATTTTCTATCAATAAATCATGCATCTGTCAAGCCCCTTGAGATGTGTGTGCCAGCTGTGCCCATTTTTTGAAACATCAAATCATGGTGGCATATGCCACAGTTATGCCCTGTTTTAATTTCTATAACACACCCTACATGGGGGTGCCTTTCAAGAAAGTTCAGAAATTCCAGCTGATCTAAAGAATGCAGCCTGATTTTTTAACTTGGGCTCTCTACAGGGATCAAACAACTCCCCTATTGAAACAGTTCCACTGGCTGCCAATCCATTTCCAGACATAATTTAAAGTATCTAAAGGAATCTTTTCTCCCATATGCACCTGCTTGTGTTTTGAGCTCTCCTGGGATGGCCCTTCTCTCTTTCCCACAACTCACAGTACATCTGTTGGAAACATGTGAGAGAGCCTTTTTGATGGCAGCTCCTAGGCTCTGAAACTTCCTAGAAGGTTAGATAGGCACCCTCCTTGCTTTCCATAGGCAGATAAAGATTTGTTTGTTTGTTTCAATAGGCTTTGAAAGACTGATGGCTTATGAAGAAAGCCCTGTATAATGTGGTTGATTATCTAGTTGCCATTTTCATTTTAATGGTTTATGCTTTTAACATGCTTTTTGACAGTTTGATTACATTTTTAACTTCTGAATTCTGTGAATTTTTGGCTATGTTTGTTTTAATTTTGTAAGTTGCCTTGAGCCCTAGACTGGGATAAAACCAGGATAGAAATAAATAAATATACAGGTTGAGTTTCCCTTATCTGAAATGTTTGAGACGAGAAGTGTTTTGGAATTTGGATTATTTATTTATTTATTTATTTTGAAATATCTGCATTTGCATGTGTGTTCCAGTGTGATGTAGTGGTTTGAGCATTGAACTATGCCTCTGAAGACCAGGGTTTGAATTCCTGTTCAGCCATGGAAAGCCATTGGGTGACTTTAGCCAAGTTAGGGGCTGTGCAGACTGGCAGTTTGGGCTGGCTTAGAGGCAGAATTGGGGTGTAACGTCTGCATGATGCACGCCCTGGCTCTGCCCCCAGGGCGGCATGATGCCACGCACAGCTGCATATGATGTGTGGCATCACTGCGCTCCTTCACTATTGCATATGTATGACGTAGTGCCGAAGGAGTGCCACCAAGCCATGGCAACATGGCTATCATGCCCTTTGCAGGGTGCAAAAAGGAGTCGCTTTTTGCGGTTCCTTTTTGTGCTCTGCAAAGACCAGATCGGGGCCGCACTGTTTAGTTGCTCTGGGCCCGATCTGACTGTAAAAGGGGCGGCTGTATGCCACCCCTTCAGGGCTGTGTGCAGAGCCCCTTACTCTCTCTGATCCTCAGAGGATGGCAATGGCAAGCACCCTCTGAAGAAACCTGTTGAAGAAACAAAGTATAGGTTTGTCTTACAGTCACCATGAATCAGAAATAATAACTGCAATAACATAATTGGAGATGGGACCCAAGTCTAAACACAGAATTAATTTATGTTTCATGTATAACTGATACACATAGCCTGAAGGTAATTTTATACAATATTTTAAAATAACTGTGTATGAAACAAAGTTTGTGTATATTGTGCTGTCAGAAGGTAAAGGTGTTACTATATCAGCCACCCAGGAAGGTTTTGGTTTTTGGAATATTTGGTATCTGGAATATTTTGGATTTTGGAGTTGCAGAAAAAGCAGACTCAACCTGTAATAATGATGATGATGATAGCACTTAAGGTGATGATGTCATGTTTACGAAATAGAATGTGGCCTTTTCAGTATTTCTATGGGCCTTTTCTTGCAGTTTTCTCCATTATATTTCCATATTACAGGGTTGTAGACATACAGTACATTTTCGTCCTCTTCCTTCTATTCACTCTTTCATTTTCTTTGAATGTGGATGCTTGCATGCAATCCTTTCTTTAACATTTTTGAGCCAATAATCTCTTCCCCATACACACACTTCTTTTTTCAATTATTTTGCCTTGAATAATCAATCAGCTATAACAGTCTGCATTTTTTCATTTCCCATGATATGACTGAAATGTTAAAATATATTGCATTTTAGGTGTGTTATTATTTCTTGGTCTTTATACATTTATACTTCTTTGCTGATAACACTCACAGTCCAGAAAATTCTGAACAGCCTATGAAAAAAATTACATTTTCCAATGTGCCTTGTCTTTTTTATGACAAAAAAAAAAAAAGAACTGTGTAGAACTGAGAATGTTATGAAACATAGTAATGAAACAGAACTTTCTTGGGTATGAGAAGTAGTTTCAAGTGTATATCTGCCTCACTGTCTCTCTTCTGTCTCACAGAATGCTGATCTTCAATGATACTGTAATCTTGTATAACAAAATGTATGTGTAGACAGTTTTCTTTGAATGTGTGGACAGTGGTAAAATTGGAAACATGAAATTGCCTTGAACTTGAATTACAGCATTTCTTCAATTTTGTGTAGATGTAAAGCTATCCAGTTTCTTAACTATTTGTGTTTTATAGGTTAGTGAGACTCTTCCCTCAAGCAAGAATGTTCTCTCCACTTCAATTCCTGACTTTTTTAATTGGCAGAGGGGGGGAATGGATTTTGCAAACCATGGTTAGGAATATACTTTGTAAATACATCATGGGTCACAGAAAACACAATGGAGATAAAATGAAAAAGAGATAGAATAAGCACAGGAGACAGAAGGTAGATGAGCACATAGACTCATGAGCACCCTGATCTCTTACCAACAGTGCTATGCAAGCCTGAGCATGAAGTCTTTCCCCTCTTTGATCCTGTTATACTTTACCCACTTACTTTGAATTATAATACTTTGTCTGAGGATTTAATTTTTTTCTGTTTTCACCATGCAGCATATAAACAGGATAAATCCATATGTTCTGGTTTTTAAAGAAGACATCTGGACTAAGCAAGGCAACTGTATTTCATTTCTGAATTACATTTTTGTTTAGACATTTTTGTCATCCCGACCCTCACTCTTCTGAAACAATAGGATGTGAATAAACTATGAGTGCCTCAAGGACTGCTCATTGTTTCCAAACAGTTTTCCATTTTGCCAGAACTGACAAATTGTCATCCTATAAGCTGACAATATTTATTATTTTGAGATTTTAACATTTCCATGCGATGGTGCAGCTTTTGCTGACAAAGATAACCTTGGATGTTTTGCTTATCCCAACACTGTGAGCTGTTGTTATTGAGTTTCTAAAAATAGCTAGCTCTCAAGACAGTTAAAATAAAAAGTTAATGTGGCTATATTTTCCCTGTGCTTTTTTTAGAATTTCTTTCAAATTGGTACAATATTACTGAAATTTAGCCTTCTGGTTATATCTCATGCATGTTGAAGCCAAAATTTAATGGTTATATGGACCTCTTCAATTTAATAATAATTTAAAACAAATTGACACTTAAAACTTTCTGGGCCTTTTTTCACATTGAGATAAGGTTTGGATGTGAAAGTTCTCTCTTCCTTCCCCCCATTTTACTCTGTTATCACATTGAATACAAATTGATAGTAATAATTCTTTGGTGTCTTGAGTAAGTCACTTCTTAAAAGTATGCAATTCTAATTCTTCTATAAGAGGCACTGTGTACCCCCACCTTTTCTCTCTTTCTCTCTTTTGGAAGTTGATGTTCTTAGTTTTCATCTTGATTCTGCACATATGGATTAGCAGACAACCGTGGTTCACGTTGTATACAGAACCAGGCTTACATTTGGCTCTGCACAATCCTCTTCAACATCTTTATTCAAAAAGGTCCAACAAATGCAAAACATTTGCTTTTAATAATGACATTTCAATCATAACACTGTATTAAAACAAGTAAGAAAGTAGACATGGGGTTTTCATCATGGAGTTTAAAATAGGCATGGTAAGCATTGTGGAAAACCAAGCATTGATTGATCTTCAATAAAAAATGTGTAATCCAGAAAAGGAATTCAGAGGGGGGGAGTACCTTAGGCAGGTACTTGATTTGATGAACATCTGGTGCTATGGGGGAAATTAAGAAAAATTGTAGACATTTAGAATATGTTCTACGTGCTCTGAACATTTGTCTGGGGGGGAGGGGACAGCAGAAAGAGGAAAATGTCTAATATTATTTGTTCTCATTTTTGCAACTTTGCAAAAATATTTTGGTATAGTGTACAGTAAAAATCAGAAAATGAAACTTCCTCACTGGTGTTCTTACAAAAGTAATGGTTGAAGGTATCCCATGGCTTCAAGTTATCTCACTGCCCTTGGAAGCCAGAGCAAACAAAATAAGAACCAGCTCCATATAATTTTCTTTATGTGTTTCTTTAAGAACATTCTTGGTTGCATCTACACTGCAGAAATAATCCAGTTTTATACCACTACAACTACCCAGGTTCAGTGCTGTGGGATTCTGGAAACTGTAATTTTGTGAGACATTTAGCCTTGTCTATCAGGAAGCTCTGGTGCCACAACAAATTACAGTTTCCAAAGTTCCATATCATTGAGCCATGACAGTTAAAGTGGTATTAAACGGCATTATTTCTGCAGTGTGGTTGCAGCCCCTGTGAATCCTGCAGCTACAGAAAAAGGAAGGCCTTCAGAACCTATGAGAAACTGATAGGCATCTGTGGATGATAAACAGGCTGTCAGGTAGGCTAAAATACTGTAAATGAAATAGGTGCTATGACTGCATACATTGCAGTGTTGCTGTACTGTAATATTTTATCTTATCCAAATATTAAAAAACTTAACATGCGGGAACCAAATAATAGTAAAATACTGTATATACTTGTCCAAGTAGTTGCTAAACCGAAAACAGATATCCAATGGAAAAAATGGTCTCCCTTCCCTTCCATAGTTAGCCCATTAATGTAAAAGCAATCATTAGAGAATCAGGGTGCTTGTCAGTGCTACATTTGGGGGCTTAGCACACGTATTCACAGCATTAGGCAAACCTAGTTGCTTGCCAGGAATGTACAGTAATATTAGCTTCTCCTTGAATTTTTATTTTTTTATTTTACAAATTTGATATTGAATGAAGATAAATTAAGCAGAGCCTTACTGTGTCAGTTTCTGGATTTTTCTATTCCTTATAGAATATCTGATTCTATAGGCAAATACATAGACAGAACACATTTCAGTTTGGATAGAGATGTGGAGAGTTCTAATTATAAATAGGTTATGTGACTGAGTAAGATTGATTCATATAGACAATTAGGGTGATTAATGTTAAAATATTTGAGGTAACTTCCCATATTTTATTTAAAAGGCAGAATGCAACCAGATTTTCTTTTTCTTTTTTTAAAAAAGTTCTACAACATGAGTTGAGTAAAAGTTCTTTTTCTATTGATCTATGAGACAGCTGTAATATTTACTGGCTCTCACTCTACCTTGTATGGATAGAATAAGGAGGAATATACCAATGCCCTCTTCAGCTCCTTGCAAAAGACATGGTATATACATGTAAAAATAATTTAAAGACAACAAGTAAGGCCAGATGTATCAGAGCTTCACAGTGCTACTTACACACACTATAGAGAAATAATAGTTTTTTTCTCCTTGCTGTAATAATACCACATCAGGTATTATTATACATGCCAGGATGGAAACAAATCTATGCATTTGCATTTTAAATTTTAAAAAGCTGGTGTTCTTCTTATTAGTACTGACCAAATTAAATAGGTGCATCTATTGCCAATGTGAAGAGAGCCATCTTCAGTCTTCCTGTTATATAGGTGTTAAAGATGAGATGAATGAATGAATGAATGAGATTTTATTTATATACTGCCGTTCCTTCGATCACGGCGGTTTACAAGATACTAATAAAATACAATACAGTACGAATCAAATTACAAATAGAAATTAAAACAGCAGAAATCCCCCATATTAAAACCATACATGCCTCCCAGGACTGGCAACAGTAGTTTAGCAATGGCATATTTGATTTCATGCCTCCTCTTTTAAGAGTTATGTCTTCAGGGCCTTGCGCCTGGATCAGTGCAGCTATCAGTTTCATTATACTCCACACTGTATGGCATTTTATTTAAATCTGAAGATATGTGGCCATCCAGATGTTCTTGAACTCCCATCATCTGTCAGCATTGACTATACTGGCTTCAGGGACGTAGCCAGGATTTTGGGAAGGGGGGTCCAGACTAAGTGCCACCATTATAATGGGGCTTGGGTGTGGCAGTGCAGCGGCACGCACCACTCATTGTATCTAACAGAAGGGGGGTCCAGATGCCCTGGACCCCCTCCCCCCGGCCGGCTACATCCCTGCTGGCTTGTACTAATGGGACTTCCAGTTCACTGACATCAGGATGAAGAAAGTTTAGGGAGGACAAACTTCTCCGGAGAAGAGATCAGTAAGAGATGTGATAGCCTTGTTTAAATATTTGAAGGGGTGTCTTATTGAGGATGGAGCAAACTTGTTTTCTCCTGCTCCAGAGAACAGGACCTGGAGCAATGGATTCAAACTACAGGAAAAGAGATTCCATCGCAACATTAGGTGGAACTCCCTGACAGTAAGAGCTGTTAGACAGTGTAACACACTCCCTCGGAGTGTGGTGGAGTCTCCTTCTTTGGAGGTCTTTAAACAGAAGCTGGATGGCCATGTGTTCCTGCATGGCAGAGGGTTGGACTAGATGGCCCCTATGGTCTCTTCCAACTCTATGATTCTGTGATTCTATTAATAGCAATATTTTCCTATTTCCTCCCACCATTCCTGCTGTATACAACTGTTCTTCTGCTTTTGGAACTGTATGCAGTTGTGGGGTTTTCAACCCTGAAAAGTATTTTCAAAATGCCTTTTAATGTAAGAGTGCAGTTGGAAGGAAACTGGTTCTCCTGTGGTGATTCACTCCAAACCATTTTTTACAGTTATAGGATTTGTTCAAAGGAGCACATATTTGTTTTTATTATAAGTAGTTCCTCCCATCCTGTAATCTCTATATAAAGAAAAAAGTATCATTGAACTGTAAAAAAAATGTGAACTGTGCTGATTTTTTTCCATTTCACTGTTTCTCCTGCTTCCCTGCTGCTATAACATGGTGACATCTATGAGGCCATCAAAGAGCCTAGCAGAAAGGTAAACAGCTCCAGTATACAAGAACATCTGGCACTCATAAATTAATTGGCCATTTACACAGTGAGGACTGTTTGCATGCAGAAGCAGGCTTTCCTGCTAATGTTGTCATAAGCTTTTGATTCTTCAGGTTCATCCATGATGGGGAGGGAGGCTTGTTCTAGTCAGTTGGTTTTAATTTATTTTACTTTGTCAGTCATGAAATGAAGAGAAACCAGGCAAGCATGAATCATATCTTATTCTGCTGTTGTCTTTTGATCCTTTGGGATTTTCAGTCTATTTTCATTCAGAACAGGAAAGTCTTGGGCCCTCAAAGAGGTAAAGGTTGAGGTGAAGCTGTTGAACCTTTCCCTCAAACACATGCAAAAATCCCCACTCCCTTTTTTATTCCCCCAAGAATCATCCTCTCAGTCTTTATTGACTGTGATCTGTTGATTTACAATATGCCACTTTTTCACCAAAGTAAAAGCTCTGTCTGAAATCATAGTTTTTCTGTCACAAATTGTGTATGCCTGGCTCCTACAAGTGGTAGATTTTAGATAGGCTCTGTGGTTTTGCTTATGATTTCAGGCTTAGAGTAGGTATGTATTCACTACATCCTAGAAGCAATATTCAACTATACATTTCCCTTGGATATTACTGGATATTTGCTTTCAAAAATATAATTTGCTAAGAGACTGAAAATGTCTAGATCATCTTTTTCCAGTAGACATATGAAAAAAAGAAATATTGGTCTCCTTTTTACTATTCAGCTTTAATTTTTTGAACCCAGTGGGTGCATATGTTTTACTTTCATGTTGCCTTTAATGGAAAAGGCCTCATATTCCATGCTTCTGGGCAGGTATTTGTACTTAGTAAAACCAGAATGGCCTTCCAGAATAGAGCTTAGAAAAGTTATTTTCTGGAATGACAACTCCCAGTGTGACCACACTGGCTGGATGATTTTAGACAACTGTAGTCCCCAAACAACTTTTCCATGTTCTACTGTACAGTTATTATAATCTCTCACCATTGGATATGCTAGGTCAGGTTGCTTGGAGTCACAGTCCAACAAGATCTGAAAGGACACACAATTCTCTTCCCCTGATCTAAGGATTCCCTTGATTGATAAGTGTTGAACAGTTAATGTGTAGAGCCCATTACAGATATCCAGATAGTTTGAACACTTAGCATAGGGAACAGTAGGCGCTACCCCTTGGTGGAGACATTTTGTGTCGTAAGTCTCAGTGTGGATACCTACATGCCATACACATACTGTATAAAATTATTTGCTTGTTTCCATTCTTTTCTTTTTAAAAAATCATTTTCTTGAATAAAATCTAAATAAAATAAAAATGGAATAACACATATAATAAAAACACACTAAAAAGACTGCACAGGAAAACTTAGCACACTTTTACACACAAATCCAGACTATCTAAATATATAACAAAGACTACAACCAACAAATTAGAAAAAAAAATGATTTAAATGTGGTGCGGGTAGTATAGTGTGACAGATTTTTTTAAAAAACATATTTAAGATGATAAAGTTGAGGTTATCATACTTTGGCCATGTCATGAGATGACTCACTGGAAAAGACAATAATGCTAGGAAATGTGGAGAGATTAGAAAGAGGAGAAGACCACATGCTAGATGAATGGACTTTATTAAGGAGGTCATGGGTATGAATTTACAGGACCTAAGCAGAGCAGTGGAAGATAAGGTGTCTTGGAGGTGTCTCATCCACAGGGTCACCATGAGTCAGGAACAACTCGAAGGCAGTTAACAACAACAACAGCATAGAAAGCTGTGAGGAATATTCCATTCTTGCACAGCCTACTGTGATCATGGTTCCCTCTTGCATTAAAAAAAAAATCTCCCCACTAATTGGTGACAGTGCAAGCAAAGGTTTAATTGGTGCCAGTGGAAACTTCCCCGTCCTGTCATTAATTGCAGCATAGGAAGATGAATAGGAACAGGAATGGTTGAGACTCCCCTCCGAAGTATTGCTCTGATTCAGAATAGTGTCTCCCATGTACATTAACATATGTGTACATGCACAGACACTCTGTTATGATTATTTATTTTTTGAAACTTCACATGATGTTGCTGGCAACACATTTAATGTCAGATACAATTAGGCTTGAAGTTTTCAAAGAGAAGTTGAACTCTCTGTGACTGTTTCTAGGGGAAGAATTTTAAGATGTTAATATTATTCGCCTGTCTGTTGAAAAGCAGGTTTTAACAGATGTGGGAACCATAAGGAATCCTCACTGGAAATTTATTGATGTCTGGGAATATTGCTGTGGAGAGTGAAAAAGAATTCTGAAATAGCTGTATCTGTCCCTGTTTTACCTTTTGCCTTGTGTAGATACAGAAGAGCTAATCTGGTTAGGCAAGGCTGTAAAGATTAGCTCAGTCAATAAGCAAAGGGACTCCCAAAACATACATTATATGAAAAGGAGCAGCACTGAGAGAGCTATAAAAATAAGCAGCCACAAGTTAAAGACTAATTTTGAGGAACGGAGAAGCTGCTTAAATCAAATTGAGTTTATCTCATTCCATCTGGAAATTCAAAAGAAAACAAACGCTTTCATTTAATTCATTGGCTACTTGGCTGCCTGGCCTACAGAAGAATTATACAGAGGAGGGGGTTAAGGAAAAATTAATCTTCCCTTCAGATTTTTTCTGTAGACATGTTTGAATTCACTTGTATATAGTATAGGTGTACCTCAATTAACAATGTAAAAACAACTACAAAAGCAAACAATTACAAATAATTGTACTTGTAAGCATGATATTTTCTGAATCCACTCCAAAAGTTCAAATATTTGGAGGCTCACATTAACTGTCTCTGCTCAGAAGTAAGCATTGCTGATTTCAGTGAAGTTCAGAGTATGTGTGCCTTACATATAAATTTTCTCTCTTTCTCACAACTTCTGGATCACTTTTTAACCTAAAATTCTCAGGCTGAAGATTCCAAACATATATGTGCTAAATATGGTTGCCAGGAAGACCTATCCCAGGCCCTAAAATTTTAGCACCAAAACGTGAGATCTAGGGATCAACCCTTGGTAATATCATGGTGGGCAACCTCCATTGATGTCATTAAACATAATATATGAAATATCAGCCACAGTTGCAAAGAACATACCTCTGAAACAAAATCACCAGGTCTTAAGAAACAAGTAAGTACACACACACATAGAATCATAGAGTTGGAAGAGACCACAAGGGCCATCCAGTCCAACCCCCTGCCATGCAGGAACTCTCATACCTGACAGATGGCAATCAAGCCTCTGTTTAAAGACTTCCAAGGAGGGAGACTACGCCACACTCTGAGGGACATTTATTTTTGAAGGCAGCATTCTCAAATGGAGATTCCTCTCCCTGGAGAAGATGGTCCTATCCCTGATCTCTGGGAAAACTGATGCTAAAAACCATATATACTCAACTATAAGTCAACCTCATATATGAGTCAAGGGCAGGTTTTGTGGCCAACATTAAGGATTTTTATATGACTCATGGATAACTTGAGGGTAAAACCTAGGGACATATATCAAAGGATCTAGTGGATGAAGCAAAGGAAAACAGTGCCAAAGAACTTACTAAATTCCACCAGGTATTATTGTTTATGTGCATACTAAAGGCTGGATGGATGAAAGAATGGAGGTAGTCAGTGCTTAATGAGTTAAAGTACAGTACTTACATTGATCCATGGATAAGGTGACTCAGGTTTCTGGGCCAATTTTTTGACTAAATATTTTTACACTTATAGAGTTGTATTTGAGGACAGCAAGCCCATGCTGTTACTAACGACGGAACATTCACATGGCTACGCCATTATTAGGGACAGCTTTGTTGTCCCCAGTGGCAGCACCTGCAGCCATGACACCATTAGTCTGCCATTGATTACAGCTTTTAATACATTTAAAATTTTAATGCATAATTGTTCTAACTTTTAAAATTGTGTAATTGCTTTTTTAAATTTTATATTTATACATTTTTGAATGCAATTGTTTGCAATTGTATTGTTTTGAATTTTGCTGTGCGCTGCCTAGAGTCCCTATTTTGTGAGAAAGGCGGGATAGATAAATAAATAAGGGACAAAAGGTGCGGTCATGTACATGTGCTGCCACTAGGGACAACGGAACTTGA
Organism: Sceloporus undulatus; assembly: GCF_019175285.1. Lineage (NCBI taxonomy): Eukaryota > Metazoa > Chordata > Lepidosauria > Squamata > Phrynosomatidae > Sceloporus > Sceloporus undulatus. The sequence continues at coordinate 94,543,902 of NC_056523.1, forward strand.
GCATCCACAGATTTTGGTATCTTTTGGGGGGGACATGAATGGATCCCCCGTGGATACTGAGGACCCATTGTACATGAGTATATATAGTAATTGGTGAGAGAAATTGTGTCCAGAAAAGTATCTCAGGCTCAGAGTTTATTTATTTAATGTATTTCTACCCCACTTCTACCCCTACTTCAAAAAAAATCAGACTAGGCTGCAAATGACTAAAGAAGCAAAGCAGTGCAAAAAAAAACCAAAATTCATAAAATACAAGTGAAAGCAGCACAAACTACAACAACCTAACAGTTAAAATTGTCCACAAATCTTGTTTAAAAGCCTTGGGTCATTGAGAAAGGGGTTTCAACAGGTGGCAAAAACTAAGGGCATTGCCAAGAGACTTATTTTGGGAGGGGGAACCTTCCACATCTGGGAAGACCATCTCTCCAGCTCTCATCTGCTGTGCCTCAGTGAGTGAAAATAACCAGAGGAAGTCCTCTAGACATTCTCTCTGCATAACCTCAGAGCAACATTGAGGGGCTGGGTCTTCAGGTGGGCAACCCCCAGATTATGTAATTCTCTGTACTGGATTCAGTAAGCAATCAGTCATACTCCACAGTGAGAGACATTGATACTGTGGATTTACACGCCTCACCTTGGTGGATTGGTGGCAAGGAGCTTCTAAAGAATTGATTATGTATACCACATAAGCACTTTTCTTGTGGCACAATGATGTATTATAGACCAGTGTATTTCCATGAAGTTGACAAGGAAGTAAGAGTGGAAGGAAGGTCCAGACACTTTTCAACACTCTTTCCCTCAGCCCTCAGCAAAAGTGTTTTCCAAATTAGTCATGATCTAGTTTAAGGTGTTTATTTTGCTAAAGAAAAATCTTTGTTGACAGCTTAGTACAGTAGTAAATAAAAGCCAAGTAATGCTGAAAGGCAGAGAAAGTTCATTCAATTGATTTCTTCTAGCACTTAATTGCTAAATGGAACTCAATCGCTAATTGGAAGGTCCATATGTGAAATATATTCAAATCTTTTCCCCTTTGGGGTGAAAGCATTTGTTGAGTCACAGCTGTTTCTGGAGCTGACAAGATTATATTCTAGTGAGTGCTGAATTTCCTACAAATAAATTAAACTGAACTTAACAACAAGATTAAATTATGTGGCAGTGGGTGGCCTTTAGAAATGTCATTCTGGGAATGACTAAGAAGAAAACCAGTGTTTTGTTTTGTTTTTTCTGGGAACACAGATAACCTCTGGGCAAATATCAGTTTTAATGGAAGTATTTGACTGTGAGTGTAACAAGATATATCGTAAGAGAAGTTTCTCAGTTAGTTGGTTTTGTTGTAATGGTAAACCATACCTTGGCCTTATGAGACAAAGCTTAGACAAACTTTAGGCATGTGCGCTCAACTGTGGTTTAGTCTCAAACAGAATGGGAGAATTCTCCATTTAGTACTTGGAAACATTTGAGAGTAAAAAGGAGAGGCACACGTAGGCTTTGGCTATTTTGCTGTGAAGAAAGTATTGAAAAACATGTTAAAAGCAGAAGACAGTAAGGAGACAAGTTCCACAGGCTCAGAAATGGCCCACTGTTTATTTATTTTAAAAAGCCCAATGCCTTTCAGCCTCAGTGAGATAAGAGGTCTTGAGCAGAAATCACCGGAGTTAAGAACACTCTCCAAAACACAAGATGCTTAATTGGCCTGTGTTTGAGAGTGTTTTCAACTCATATGATTTCTGATGAAGGTCCCTGAAGAAATGCCTTTCTCATTGAAGCTGACTTGTTTTTGACTTTTTTAAAACAAATAAACAGTTGACCATCTCAGAGCATGTGGAGCTTGTCTCCTTGCTGTTTTTTGGTGTTTTGCAACAGAAACATTCTAAACAGCCACAAAGTTGATGCTTGTAATTTCCTTTCTATGTCCAAAGGACTTTGTATCTAGAGAGTGCTTGTCATGAAGCATGAATAGAACCACCAAAGACTGTCCTCTGGACTTGGTCCCATCCCATCCCATTCCTTTTCCTTCCTTCTTGTCACTGTGTTTGTGTGAGAAGACTGGTGGGCATTTTAATGACATTCCCTTCACCCTTGAGAGGCCTTGCATGTTTTATGCTTCTACTTCTCACATTTTGCATTTTCATCTTCAGTGTTTATTGTCTCTTAATTCCTGTTTGGCTTCCCCTCCTCCACTCGAACTCCCTCCTGATAAGTATTTAAGCTGTTGCATGCTGAGCAACAGAAATCAACAATTTAAATCATGTTCCCAGCATCTTTAATGAATAACAGAAAAACAAGAAGGAAATAACACAACTGCCAAAATGTGATGTCTGACATCAGTTCCAAGCACCATAACAGTTGGTGCTATGCATATAATATGAGCCTTAATAACTTTTGTGGGCTATTCTAGTACTGCAGAATGTGCATTTCTGAAAACAGGAAACAGATGCCTACTTGCTGGACTGGAATAACCAAAGACTAAAGCTCTGTACACACACTCAGCCTTCTCACATGGAGGCAAAAACTGGGGAGGAGTGCTGGTAGCCATGTGAACCCTACTTGTTTTCTACTTGACCATCATATATTGAAAGTGAAGGCACCAAGGGGGGAAGGTTTCTGTTCACCTTTGCTAAATATAAGAAGAAGCTTCCACAGCTGATTTGCTATATCAGGCATCTACCCATGTTCAGATGAAGATGTATGAAAGTTCCCGTCAAGCTCAGTGCAGGAAAGTCAAAGGCTGAGCAGGTCAGGATAGAGACTTTAAGAGCAAGGCCTATGGGCTTTCCCCATGTTTAGCCCTCATGAATGCTGGCCAAAATCCTTACAGAAGATTGTGATGTTGGTGTCACTCTTTCAGAAGTGGGCTGATTCTCCTCACATCTGTCCCTCATTAAGGGAGACAGACCAAATATGTCTATTTTCCAAATATGGTTTCATTTTCCACCATTGCTGGGGCAGCGGATGAGGGGTATATTTGGGATGTGGAAGAATATTCAAATGAGACCTAATAATGGAGTGGGAGAGCAAGAGTTCCATTTAACTTTTTAAATGCACAAAGTGGTACGCCTACCTGTTAGCCGTTTTAAAATGTCCTCTGTATGTTTCCAGCATTTTAGATATCTTCCTGGAATGCCTGTGCAGCCATGCTTAAAACTTTATCATGAGTTTGAAAACCACATGTGAGAAGGAAGAAAAACCTTGGCTTCAGTTCAAATTGACACGGTAGTTATTTTTGTGAGTTTTTTCAGGCTATGAGCCCATATTTATTTATTTATTTATTTATTTATTTATATCCCACCTCTTCCGTTTTGAGGATTGAGGTGGGTAACAGCAAGCTTTATAAAATATACAATAAAAACAACAAGCCCCACAAGACCCCAGCCCAACCCTCCCTCCCAAGTATAAAATTAAACAATAAAACATGGTTTAAAATACATAACAATATAACAAAGTTACTAGACAAACCACAAGAAAAATTATTAAAAAGGGGGGATTCAGTTGGTTCTGGACATTATCAATCAGGGAAGGCCTGCCGGAAGAGAAAGGTTTTTGTCACCTTTTTGAAAGCCTCAAACGAGAATAATTAGCAAATCTCTTCCAGCAGGTCATTCCAAATTTTTGGAGCAGTGACAGAGAAGGACCTCCAGGAGGTAACAGCCAGTCTGGTCTTTCTAGACTGTAAAAGGTTTTTCCCGGAGGATTGGAGTGTACGGATTGTATGGGAGGAAGCGTTCCTTCAAGTAGACTGGACCCAGGCCATGTAGGGCTTTATAGGTGATAACCAACACCTTGTACTGTGCCCAGAAGCTAATAGGCAGCCAATGTAATGATTTTAAAATAGGTGTAATATGGTTGAACTTGCATTTTCCAGCGACCAGTGTGGCTGCCATGTTTTGTATCAATTGGAGCTTCCAGACATGGCACAAAGGTTGCCCCATGTAGAGCGCATTGCGGAAATCAAGACAAGAGGTTACTAGAGCATGTACAAATGTTTCTAGGTCCCGCTGTTCCAGGTAGGAGTGCAACTGGCATATCAGCTGAAGCTGGTAACAGGCACTCCTGGCTGTTGCATTAATCTGAGAAGACAGCTGAAGTGACAAATCCAGGGCACCCCCAAGCTGTGGACGCAGTCTTTCAGGGGAAGTGTGAACCCATCTAGAACTGGCGAACTTATCTCCATACCCGGATTGCGGTTACCTATCATGAGTACTGTATTTTCTGGCATATAAGACTACTTTTTAACCCAGGAAAATCTTCTCAAAAGTCGGGGGTCGTCTTATACGCCAGATGTCATCTTATAGGGCAGGTGCTGAAACTTCCAAGCTGGACTGGACAATCTGCAGTCGCCACATATGTAACTGAAGGGCGGAGCAACCTGCAGGCGTCCGGAACGCCCGGGGTATGGAAAAAAGAGCCGTGTTTGCAATACTGCTCTAATAGTCTTGGAGACAGGAAGGGCTGGGCAGGCAGGGAGAGCTGACCAATCCAAGCAGGCTTTGTATACAAGTTTTCCTGCTAGGTACCTGCATGTCATAAGCATTTGAATTAAAATTACCATATTGAAATCTGATGTTTTTTTAATTTTTATTTGGTTTGCGTTGGAAGAGGGGCAGTCTTATACGGCGAGTATAGCCCAAACTCTATATTTTAACTGGAAAAGTTGGGAGTCGTCTTATACGCTCAGTCATCTTATACGCCGGAAAATACGGTACCTCCGTTTTATTTGGATTCAGCTTAAGCCTATTTTCCTTCATCCAATGTTCTAGAAGGCTTTATTCCTGGCATTTCACTAGCAGCTGTGGTTGGCATTTTCAGAGAATGGTGGCATGGAAGAGAGTGGGGTATATATACTGTTGGTTGAGAGGAAGTGATTTACATGTTAATCTGTGAATTGTTCTGTTGTTGAATGGCAACGCCTCAGATTGTCTATTTAATTAATGATTCATTGTCTGCTGGGAGAACTTGCCTTTCAACAACAGAACAATACACAGATTAACATGTAAATAACATGCTCTCAACCAACAGTATATATACCTCACGCTCTTCCATGCAGGCATTCTCTGAAGATGCCAGCCACAGCTGCTGGTGAAACGTCAGGAATAAACTCTTATAGAATATTGCCTCAAAGCCTGGGGAAAAAACATGAAAATAACTATGGATGCTGGATGTGAAAGCCTTTAACTTCACTCATGGTAGTGTTGAGAATTTTGCTGCACTACCTATCTGGAATGGGAACAACTTTTTACGGTGTGTGGGGATACAGGAGGGAGGGGGATCATCTGTTGCCTACTTCCAAAGTGCAGCGACTTCACTGGATAGTGGCCAGTGTCTTAATTCTTTGCTGTGGATGCACACATGATTGTGCACTTGTGTATGCACAGAGAAAGGGTTGAGATAGGAGTTTATTAGACAAGGGAAATTGGAAGTATAATCCAATGGCAATCCAAACACAATCATGAGGTTTAATGTTATTGTGTGATAGACTACCACACGCAATTCTGGGCAATGGGAAGTCAGTCTGAACGCAATCATGGGGTTTCACGTTATTGCATGAGAGATGATCACATGCAATTTCGGACAATGGCAAGCTATTTTCGGACAATGGGAAGTCAGTTCAAATGCAAATTGAATTCATGTAAATTTGCTGAGCTAGAGAATTCACATGAATGCATTCTGGCCCCACTTTCTTTTCATTTGAAATTAAGAGAAATTCTCCCGTGTGATAAACTCCAATGAAACAGTTATCAGAATGAGAGCCACTTCTGAAATATGGTTTGACTACTCTTGATCTTTTATTGTTGAATACATGTAGGGTTGCCATAATTCCCTTTCACAAAACTGGGACAAAATGTAGGGCAAATTGTAGGATATTTAAGAAAAACGGAGGACAAAAATATTAATAAAAACAATATAAATCCATGCTTCTCACTCATGCTCAAAATGGAGGACATTTTGACATTCTTCCTGGATAGAAGTTTGGGATGTAGCTTTGTGTGGTGGACTAGGACTCTGGAGACCAGGGTTCGCTTCCCTGCCTATTGGGTGACCTCAAGCAAGTCACAGTCTGACTCTCTCAGCCTCCCTGAAGCAGCAGAAAGAGACCTAGAAGGCCTCCTGCTGCTGCCGTGCCAAAAGTGTGGCAAACGGCAGCGGAGGCCCCAATCCCTCCGAAGCAGTGGAGTGAGGCCTAGAAAGGCCTCTTGCTTCCTGCCTCCTGCACCGCTGTGCCAAAAGCGCAGCAAATGGTGGTGGAGGCCCCAACCTTCCCCCACGCCCCACAGCCCTGCCAAACTGAGGCCTAACTGGAGCTCCTCCTCCTTTGGGCCACTGTCCCTTGTGGGCAGTTGAAGAGGCTACAGCGGGTGGGCTTTCAGCTCCTCCTGTGGCCAAGCCTAGAGGAGAAGGAGCTGTGGGCCTGCGGCGGAGGAGCATGTGAGCTGCGGCCCGGGACATATTACAAAAACTGGGCTGGGACAATCCCAAGGCCCCCAAAACCAGGATTGTCCCGGCTAAAGCCGGGATATAGCACCCCTAAATGCATGAACTGTTTCAAATAAAATTTACTGTGTTAGAGGGAAAATGACGTGGTGATGAGTGTTTTATGGGGTGTCTAATTTCAGATTGGGTTTTGTGAGGTTAGTTCTAGGTTCAGCCATACTGAGATTGGGATTTTTCTGTTGTAGCACTCCAGTTGTAGAAAGCTATGACTTAATTTTGATGCCAACATAAAATCTGCCTCTTTGCCAAGGCAGCTGGGTCTAAGATCTTGCCTTGACTTTTTATGAGCATATGATAGTTAGAAAAATTAAATTGTTTGGAGTTAACTTACTATTTTAAACTGTTTTAAATTGTTTTCTATCCATCCGTCCATCAGTAAATACCTCATACAATCATCAACTGATGTACATGAGTTCACAAACCAAGCCTCACTCCTCTGAAGCAGTCTTGTGTGCTCAAATAATTACGGTTGTCATTAATTATCCCAACTGTAAAATAGACAAATGTTTTTATGAAACCACAATGTCATGTCCAGAATACTAGAGGAAAGGGATGGAAATATATCCAATATGGATCAGGAGAGAAGATAGTAATATGTTACTTTGATTTCAATGACTTTCCTTTTAAATATGGCTCAGCCTCGAACTAAGCTCACAATGCAGGGTGAAGATCCATCACCTAGAAAAAGGAATGAAGCAGGGATTTTGAGGACAGTTGGATAAATAAAATTTGTACAGTTGTACAACAGAGAAATTCTATCCGACTAAATAAAGTTCTTGTCAAAAGACTACTCCAGAGTA
>NC_056523.1:94554190-94707345 GCF_019175285.1 Sceloporus undulatus
GTATTTCGAGTGTGTGTCTGTGTAAGAATTAGGGTCATCACTGGAGTATTTATGAAGTTACCCATTTTTGTATGTGTGTGTCTTTGTGTGTATAAATACACAGAGAGACACACACCATGCTATATGATGTTAAATGATAAACAGATGCTGTTTCACAGTACTACTTCTTGTGTATTCACTTCATATGGTGTCAGTACCAAATAACTGTATTTTTGTAAACTTTTACATGTTTTTTCTTCTTGTGAGAACATGGTAAGCCACATCAGAAGAGTACTGCTAGTCATAATTATTGAGTATTAATCATTACACATCAGAGTAACTTTTAAAAGCTTGAAGAGGATGGAGATGACTTTCTTCATTGTCTATATGCTCCATTTATTTGTATGACTGCTAAAAGATTTCAGTGAGGCCAGCCAAGAACATAAGTCTCATTCCTTGGTTATGCACTTTTGCATGTATTCACAGCATTGACTATTCTAAAACTGTCAATTTGTACACATTTGTTTTAGAATGGAACAAACTATTGGTCATTATCATTGATGCTTTATATTTTTACCTACTTTACACTGTCACAAAATCTGGACTGATTGTTACAGGAAATCTATTGCTTGTATATCTCAAGCATATATTTGAAATCTCAGATTCTTAAACTTTTTGGTATTTCAGACATGAGTATATATGGCTAAAATATATATAATAAGATTCTGAAACCACTACAAAGTGTTTGTATATATCTGTTCTGATAGGTAGTCAGGGCTTCTAGCTTTTGAAATTAAACTAGATTTTTTTGTGTTGGATTTTCTCCAGAATCAACTCTCATGCCCATGGAAAGTAAGTATGTGTTACAATTTTGTGCATGTTAACCTCCTAAAACAATATGATACTCTTTGTACACAAGCAACCATCTCTTATCTACAATTATACTAAGTGGCTTCCTGCCAGTTTCCATGAGGATATCACTGGGGGGCGGGAATGCTGCTTTGCTCTTTGTGTGTTCATTTTGGACATTGGATAGTAGGTGGAAGGTTTTGATGGTATCCTATGATAGCGTGAACTTGTCATTGTAATTTTAACTGTGACTGTTTGTGGGAATCTGGTCCTAAATAAGTACTGCAGTGCTTAATGTCCTTTGTGTCTCTGTGTAGATAATTTAAACCATCTGCAGCTGGGTGAGGGATTTTTGAGCATGTCTATAAAAGGCTACCTCATCCCAGAAGAGGAGGACAGTCTAGAGCAGGGAAGTATTCTCTGAGACTCCTACTTGGGGTCTGAGGCTCCTGCTTGTGTAACCTTTGCTTTGGTGGAATATTAACAAAAATATGTGTATTGGCCAAATGAACTGTAGAAGCACTGAACAGTTGAAGTAGCAAGTGAAGATAAAGGGTATATATTTTTTTAAAAAACTGTTGTTTATCTTGTATCACATTGACCATCAGGCATTTAATAATTTCTTTGGAGGCTTTGTATAAACAAGGCAACACTTAGGTTCAAAAGAACCACCAAAGCTAAAAGAAGAAAGAAAAAAAGTATTTAATCCTAAATAATTCCTGTTATACAACACTGAATATATTGTGTTTTGTGTGATAATTATGATCATGTCAATGCACATGTCCATTCAAGGGTAGCAATTTGTGTGGGCTGAGGCAGACATCCAAGCAAAGTACTTGTCACTTCCTCTAAGAAAAGAAGCAATAATCAAAGTATATCACTTTGAATTTTAGTTTCTAAAGTTGACAACAATTCTACAACACTTGGCACTTCACATGACTCTTGATAAATTAAAAACAGGAATGATAGTTTGTTAAATGACAATGAACTGAAGAGTAATGTGTTGCAATATCAAATATATATGTCTTAGAAGACTAAGAATTCCAGGCTATGAATTCCAATAGCTATGTGTATTTTAGTTTTAATAAAAATAGAAACTTAGGCCTGGGACAGACGGTCCCGAAGTGGCGTGCTGCCACTGATTCTAGGGTTAGGGATTGTGCACCAACCACATGGTCTCTAACCCTAGCACTGCACGGCGGCAGCATCATGGCAGCATTGCTACATGTCACTTACATCATGAGTGCGCCATTAGTGCACTTGTGACATCCACCCAGCGACCCAAAAAGAACCCGGGTTTTCCAGGTTCTTTTTTCTCCAGAGGGACACAGCCTGATTTGGCGGCTGTGGTGTCCCTCTGGAGGAAACAGGCCACGTCAAGTCCGGCCTTTTTTAAAGGTATGTACCAGGCCTTAAATACATACAGCTATATAGCATACGAGGTGAATTTGACCAAATTCAAAAGCAGCTGATAGAAACTTGAATCTGTCCTTTTTCTATTGGAGTGCTAATCAACTTAATTAAATGATCCAAAGTTTTTAATGTATATCTCCAGATTTCCTCCCCCCCCCCTCCAAGAAACACCCAATGCTTAAATACAACTATTAGTCCCAATTTGAGTAGACCCAGAGTATTAGTGGCAGGTCAAAACTTAGGAGCTTATCACATGAATTTAAAACTGGCTCCAGCCTCCCAGGTTAATCAGATGTGAAAAAGAGACTGAGGTCCAAAACACACTGCAGAAATAATCCAGTTTGATACTGCTTCATAATCCAGTTTGATACTGTTTTGGACCTGAGTTTCAGAATATATATATTAAAAAAAAGTTTAATTCCACAAATCAGCCCTGTGGGAATATATATATATCCTCACACCCAATCTCTCTTTCAGCTTGTTCACATTTGTGACATACATTAGAAACACCTTTATACATTTTAGACAATTTCTCTCGCATCATATACTGTTTTCAATCCCTTTGATCCCATATGTTCCCATTGGTCCAGCTGTATATTACAGTATAACCAAAGTTCTTTTAACTTTTTCTTCCATTTCAAATTTCAACAAAAGTGAATACATTTTAGCAATTACGTGTTCATGATCTGTTCAGTTCACAATTTCACTTCAAATTCAGTGAAATATTTTTTAAAAATTCAAATGAGAAAATGCCAGCTAGCTTTTTGGCCAAGATGCTCCAACCCATCATTATTTTAATGGCACTTTTTATGCTTTTCTGTACAGTATCCTTTTTGAGAAGTGGATGATGAAAACCTTACACAATATATATTCAAATTATAGTCATTAAAAATTTATTAAACTCCCCCCTCCCCGCCACTAATCCCTTTCCATTGAATTTTCAATCATAATTTAAAAGTTTTCTTCGCTGTTCAGTACAGGAGTTAGTCACTGCCATGTCAGACCCCAGCACTTAGGTGCTATTTTGTTGTCCATTCTTCAAGCTGGGGCATACCTTTTTGGAACTTGTTCTAGGAGTTCCTATTTGGATTTCCACCATCCTGAATAATTTCATGTCATCAATAAATATAATTATTTCTCTGATTAGCCAGAATACCAGGACATTTTAAAATAATCTTTCGGGAAGGCCCTATAACTTCTTTGCCTCTGTTTTGAGAACTGGGGTCAGGCCAATCCATTTTGAATGGGACATAATATTTACTGTAGATTTGAACACATACCATATATACTCAACTATAAGTTAACCTCATGTATGTCAAGGGCAGGTTTTGGGTGCAAAATTATGGATTTTGATATGACCCTTGGATAAGTCAAAGGTAAAATTTAGGAACATGTAACAAAGGATCTAAATGATGAAGCAAAGGAAAACAATGCCAAAGAAACTACAAGATTCTGGCAGGCATAACGGTATTGGCTCACAGTAAAGGCTGGATGCAAGAGAGAGCAGAGGAAAGTCATTGCTTCCAGGATAAATTGCACTCTTGCCTTTCACCAGGGGTTGGTTCCCTTTTTTAATAAGAGTTAAGGTATAGTATTTACATTGACCTGTGTATAAGTCAACCTAGGTTTTTGGGGTCAGGTTTTTTACCATAATTTCTAGACTTATACATGAGTGTATACAGTATATGCCCATATTGTTAATATTTGTTGAATGGATCAAGTGTCTTCCCATGATCCTAGTTGTTCTTAAAGAAGTAGGAGAAGGACAACCACAACTGCAATGCACAGGCGAATGTGTGTAAGCACAACATTCATCTTTGAGGAAATAAAACAGGTTTGTCCCTTTGTAACTGGGAGTTGTTTCCATGAGGTTAGAAGGCAATGCATGGTAATGAAACAGACACATCTGGTTTTGTTTAACAAACTGGTTCCATTTCCAGTCTGTCTTCTCATGCCAAAGTAACTTTGTGCCCCAGCCTTGTAAACTGTTGTCTTTATAATTCTGGAAACTCTTGTCCTTGTATTAGCAGCTGTCAAATGTACAAGCAATAGATACTGCAACCTCTCTTTTGTAGAGGTTGGCAGGGGCAGGGGCTTAAATTATGGCTTTCTCAAGCCTTCAGTCTCTATCCAGACTTTGAGGTTTTTGGCCTTAACTTTAATAACCACAGAGGGTTTATAGAGTTGGATTACTCTGAGAATTGCTGTCTGCATTTGCATAACAGAAACACAACAAATTATTTTGCCAAGCATACAAAACTGTGAATGAAGACAGGCAATACTTCTTAGCATAATAGGCTTAGGCCTATTGTCTTTGAATTATTGGCAGTTAATATTTACTTTTTTCCTGTCTCACACAATTTCAGAATTAAACTGTGGATTTGTTTAGATTAGAAGAAACCTGTGATCGTTGCTTTCAAATCCCATCAACCCAATTCAAAAGAAGTCAGAAATCATTAGCAGCCCAACATGAAAAGGACCATAAGTTACCCATCCTTGATTTAGATATATGGAATATGTGAGCCCACATTCCAAATGCCACATATTATGTATTCCTTTTTTAGTGGTGGACAAATGGAAAATATATATTACAGTAGTTTATGTTAATTCCTGCAAAAAAGATGCAAGCTTTACAGAGCATATGGATGCTAATTGCTGCTTTGGCACTGAACTTTGCCTTTTCCCACTAATTCACAATTCTGTGAATGACACCCTCAACATTTACAACAAAATCTGAAATTCAGCTGAAAAATACAAAATAATCACAGGGATGGATTGTCTCCCTTTAATGTGAAAAGAGGGCAGGAAAGAAAAACACTGCACAATACATTAGATCCATGGCTGAGGTAGCTGTTTACACCGAGCAGCTCTACTAGCAGTAGGAGTCAGAAGTCTGCTACTTAATTAATTGAAATCATGAAGAGAGAGGATCAAATCCCTAATATTGCTAAATCTTTGATGCTAACAAACACAACCATAAACATCTATGCTTCTCTACAGAATTTAATCTTGAATGTCTCCTACGCATCTAGCCTAATTGAATTTCTTTGCATTTTCAGTTTTGTGGTCAAGTTCAAGCAGTGGTGCCTTTGTGACGTTGCTGTCTGTCCTCCAGAGCTATAGCAGAGCTGTACTGCAAATCTCAGCAAGCATTATGTAATAACACTGATGGGCTAAAAATGTATGTTTGGGCCAGTCTGCAGTCAGTTTATTAAATTCTCATGTTGCTTTCATTAAACCATAACAGCAAGACTTTGGAAAGAAAAAAACGGGGGTAGGGTGAGTGAATGGATGGAATAAACTAGACCAAAATTAACCTCTGTTGAATCAGTTTGGCTTTAATTGTTGGTAATAAAGGGCTTCTTTTTTAAAACTGAAGAAATGGGGAAAGGGTTAAACAATGATAAGCATGAGTAATAGAAATGCTTTGACTATATTTCCAAATCTCAGTTTGCTGTCATTTCAGGTACTTGCCATTTTGTTTCTTCACTATTTTTGTTGCTTCTATATATATGATCCCCACCTCTAGCACTGTTTTTTCACCTCACGTATCTATGAATGCCCCTCTCAGTCCAGGTTTATACTTGGAAGTTAGAAGATATTCCTCAAGAAATTGCTATCCGTCAATGAAAGAAATTGCCTTGTATCAGAGGGCATATTTCAGAAGTGTAGTATAGAAGCCATTTGTAGCTAAATAGATCAAAATAATGGTGGGAAAACTTGCTTTACAATGCTGCTGAGACATCTGTTAACTTTATTTTATATTGTCTTTCAGAAATACTCATCCCACTTTGATTTTCCACCTTTTATTGTGTTACAAACTGGGATTGAAATGGATTTCATTGGCATTGTTATCAATCACTGTTTACAAAATATGAAACACTGTGAAGGTCTGAATTCTGTTTTGTTTTGTTTTGTCACAAGCAGTAAGTTGTTGAGTGTGTGCAATTCTAGTGCCATATGATTAATGCTGAACATAAAGAAAACAAAAATAATGACCAGGGGAGATCTACTAGAATTCATCCTAAACAATAAGAAAATTGAAATAGTCAAGGAATTCTCATATCATGGATCAAATATTGATCAATCCAGAGACTGCAGCCAAGAAATTAGAAGAAGACTAGGAATGGGAAGGACAGCTACAAAGGAACTGGACAGGATCCTAAAGTATAAAGGTATACTGTAACTCTGAACACCAAAGTGAGGACTGTTCAAGCTATTATATTCCCCATCACTATGTACAGCTGTAAGAGCAGGATGGTGAAGAAAGCAGATAAGAGGGAAATAAACTCATCTGAGATGTGGTGCTGGAGAAGAGTGCTGAGGATACCATAGATGGCCAGAACGACAAACAAATGGATGATAGAACAGCTCTCCCTGGAAGCCGGGATAACTAAACCAAGGCTATTGTACTTCGTCCACATCATGAGAATCATTGGAAAAAACAGTAATGCTAGAGATACAGAGCGGTAGAAGACCACATACCTGACGCTTGTATACAATCAACCACAGACATGAGCTGCAGAACGGAGACCAAGGTTTTTGTTTTTACCACAAAGTGCATTGTGTGGCACAAAGCCAACAGTGCTCATTGCTCTGAGAACACCATCCCCATCATGAAGCATGAATAGGGACAGCATCGTGTTTAGGAATCCTTCCCTGGCAGGGACTGGCAACTGGTCTGGATGAAGACAGGATAGATGGAGCCAAGTATCGGTAAATTCTACAATAAAATCGAATCAAACTGCAAAGGACACAAGTAGGCTGAGATGCACCTTCCAGCCATTCCTTTGACTGTGGTGATTAGGGTCAATGTAACACTGGAGTGGGTTAATTAGAAGAACCTGAGGCGGGATACAGACGGAGGGGAAACGTCTGGAGGTGTATTCTGCTGAATACGGAGCCCCAGACTGCCCGCCCACCGGGGCATGGCTCAGGTGTATGGGGCTTCAACATGGGGGCAGTGAAGACACCTCACCGGGGGCCGTTTCTTGACCCGCAGTTTCCATACTGCCCCACCTTGGAGGGACGCCGCAAAGAGAGAGGCAGCCTTCCTCGCGGGCGCCAGAAACGGAGGCTTTTTTTTTTTTTTGCCGGCTGGCGGATGCGCAGCTTGCAGCGGCGGCACTCAGCACCGCGGCAGAAAGCATATGTGCACATTTAAAAAAAAAAAACAGCAGAAAACAACCAAGCCTTGTAACTTTTTCCCCCGCCCCTGGCCAAGAACAAAGGTGGTCTCCTGCCAGCTGGTGCTAGCAGCTGGGTTTGGCATCCTTGTCCCGCTTGCACATGTCAATGTCACCAGCATCAGGAGCCTCCTCTCCTTTGTCCCCGCGCTCCTTGCTGAATCTGCAATGCACCAGCCACAGCTATCAGCCACTGCCACCGCTGTCCCCCTGCCATCCCCCATCACCTCCCTCCCTTGTACATATGTAAATATTTAAAGTTTTTAGCGTTTTTTATTGTTAGGTGAAAATGGCGCAGGAATGTGTGTAGGGGCTCATTTAAATTCCAACTTCCACGATTCTAGCAGCGCATGCCGTACATGCAGCTCTAGGGTAGGGTTTAGGGTTAGGGTACGAGTCTTAAAATGCGCTGCAGCTGTGCTGCAGCTTCCCACACCTGCATGGCATCTGACGCTGCAAATTAAAGCCGACTGCAAACTGCACATGTTCTAGGACCCCGACTCATCATGCGACGCGCAGACACGGAGCTTTTAAATGGGCAACTTAAATTAGCGGCGTAGCAATTCTGGCGTACCGGCAGTCGCTTATACACGGAATGCGCAGCTGTCGCACTAATATAGAAAGAAGCGGGAAAAGCCGGCACCTTTTTAATGTGCTTCTTCCGCTTGGGGCGTGCGGCGGCGTGTCATGGCGGCATTCAGGTAAGGGCCGTCTGAAGGCTTTACTTATGACGTCATGAAACACACCCTTTTTGCCCGTCTGTATCCCGCCTTAAATGCTCCAAAATGTCCAGGGAGCCTTAGAACTCATCCAATTGGAAATGTGTCTTTTTGACTTACCAAGAAGACCACAGATGTAATGACAGCCAAGGGTGTTTCTACCAAGTACTGATATTCCGGTCTTACATCATCATTATCTTTATCATCACCATCATCATCACTATGCCTTTCTAAAACAAATTTAAAATGATTTAAAACTACACTTAAAAGATGAATATCATGGAAAAAAATAAAAAGCAGTTAAACAGTTGTTGAACAGTATAGCACCCTCAGTCCATTCTTTTAAAAAGGCAGAAATACTCAAACCTCAGTCTTCTCAGAAAAGGAAAAGAGTGCTCACCTGGAGGCTAATGGAGCAGAAGACAGAATAGAGGAATTCCAGCACAGAATAGTAAAGAGATATAGAGGAATACTTTGTTATTCTAAATGAATTTAAGTCTCCAGGACCAGATGAATTACATCCAGGTATTAAAAGAGCTGCAATGTAATATCGGAGCCATTGGCAATAATCTCTGAAAACTCCTGGAGAACAGGAGAAGTCCCAGAGACTGGAGGGGGCAAACTTGTCCCCATCTTCAAAAAGGAAAAAAAGAGGATCCCAACAATTATCTCGTCCAGTTAGTCGACATCAATACCAGGAAAAATTCTAGAGCAGATCATAAACAGAGAGCTGTGAACATCTAGAAGCAATGCCCTAATCACAAAAACTCAACATGGGTTTCAGAGAAAGAAGTATGCCAGAGCAAATCTAATCTCGCTTTGATAAAATTACCAGCTTGTTCGATGAAGGGAATGCTGTGGATATAGTATATCTTGATTTCAGTAAGGCCTTGACAGGTTTCCCATGACATTTTTGCAAACAAGCTTGTAAAATGTGGGCTAGACAAGGCAACTGCTACATGGATTTGTAATTGGTTGACGGACCCAAGCCAAAGGTGCCAACAATGCTCCTTTCATCCTGGAGAGAAGTGACCATGGGGTCCCACAGGGGTTTGTCCTGGGCCGCAGTGTTTCTTCAACATCTTTATCAATGAATTGGATGACAGAATGGGGAGCAAACTTAGCAAATTGCAGATGACAACAACTAGCTAATACTCCAAGAGGACAGGATCAAAATTCAAGATGACCTGAACGACTAAAAGCTGAGCTAACAAAATTAAAATTCAACGGAGAATGTAAGATACTGCACTTAGGGTGGAAAAATGAAATGCACAGATATAGGATGGGGACAAAACACCTGGCTGGATGAAACTACTACGCATGAAAAGGGATCTGGGACGTCCAAGTAGACCACAAAGTTGAACATGAGGTCAACAGGGGCGGATGCGCAGCTAAAAAAGCCCAATGCAATTTGAGGCTGCATCAATAGAAAGTATTGATGAATATTCTGCTCTAGTCAGGCATCACCTGGAATATTGTATCCAGTTTCTGGGCACCACAATTTCAAAAAGGACATTGAGAAACTGGAGCGTGTCAAAAGGAGGGCAACTAAAATAGTGAAGCGTCTGGAAACCATGTCCTACAAGGAACGACTTAGGGAGCTGGGGATGTTTAGCCTGGAGAAGAGAAGGTTAAGAGTGATATGATAGCCCTGTTTAAATATTTGAAAGTGTCATATTTAGGAGGGAGCAAACTTGTTTTCTTCTGCTCCAGATAACAGAACCCGGAACATGGATGCAAGCTCAGGAAAAGAGAGTCCACCTCAACATTAGGAAGAACTTCCTGACAGTAAGGGCTGCTGACAGTGGAACACATTCCCTCGGAGTGTAGTGGAATTCCCTCTTTCGAGGTCTTTAAACAGAGGCTGGATGGCCATCTGTCAGGGATGCTTGACTGAATTTCCTGCTGGCAGGGGGTTGGACTGAATGCCCTTGCGGTCTCTTCCAACTCTATGGTCTATGAAAACTTTTTGTTTTAAAATCCTACCAAAATGGAAGTCTTGATGACAGATTGACATCAGAGAAGAGCCCATTCTGGCTTTCCCTGGAAGGAAGTTCCAGAGCCTAGGGGCAGCCACTGAGAAGGCTCTCTTTTGCACTGGCACCAACTGTGCTTGTGATGATGGTTCATCTGAGAAAAGGGTCTCTTTATTTTGATACACATAATGATCTCAGGGCATGGGCAAGTTCATATAGGAAGATACAGTTTGCCAGATAGCCTGCCACCAGGTTCATTTTGTTTACTTAATGTTTGTGGCACAATAATAATATTTTGCATACTCATAGAGTTAAATGTCCTCTTTACATCAAGTGGTAACAGAACCAGTTAAATCCATTTCAAGTCCAGGTTATTATTATTATTGTTATTTGCTATCAGATGGTCTTTACCTCATGACAACTGTAAGAATGAGAGACCTCAAAGAGCTCCAGTTATCAGCTTGCCCTGCTCGGGTCTTGTAAACTCAGGGCTGTGGCTCCCTTTCACCTGTAGCGCGGTTTCCCTATTTTCCTACTGCATTATCATCTTTTCCAATGAATTACATCATCTCATGATATATCCTATGTATAATAGCCTCAGTTTAGTCATCTTTTATTGAGATTTCAGGCTTGATTTGCTCTAAGCAGTCATTTGCTTATTTAGCATTCCTTGGAATCTGTAGAACTCTTCTTCTGCACATTTCAAATGAGTTGATTTCCAGCTAAATGTGGAAAACTCAAAAGGGGAAGGGTTGAATACTTCTAGAAGGCACTGTACTTCATCATATTGGAATATTTTGTTTGTATTATATACTTCCAATGTTTTCATAGCTTCCTTATTGAATGGTTGTATATTGTTTCAACTGTATTCTATTCTCCATACACATATACATTTATTCTCTTCTCGCTAATGATGTATTGCTAGCACATCATGCTTAGATCATTCTTACTTGTAGAAGTTTATAGCTGGGTTTTCCCCCTTAGTCAAGTGGGAATTTATACAGAGTGGCAGCTGCATTTGCCTAGTAAGAATGATAAATGTAAAACGGAATTCAGTGCGGTATAATTTTTATTGCTTCTGTTGATAACTCATTAGTTGTGGTCCCCTTGGAGTATATCACTAAAAGGCCTCCCTCCCTCCACTTTTCTCTCTCTGCATTAAAACTGATAAATTATCTTGAGTGATATCTGATTTGACATTAAGGAGAAAAAAAATCAAGAGAGTCACTGAAATTAAAGCCCATAATGATGAAATTAAGGATATTAAATTGACCACACCAAAATCTACATGCTTTTACCTGTACTGGCTAGTATTAGAACTTAAGCAGGAATATGTCTTTATGTTTTAAGACCTCCATACTGTTTTCCTATAGTCTGAAGTAGTGTGTCTCCCCCTGCTAATTCCCTTTTTTAAGGACTGAGAGAATATTCTTTATGCTCTCCAATTACCATGGTTAGCACATTTGATTCAGCTTATAACTGATGTACAAGAAAACAGATTGCTACTTTATAAGTAAACTACACTGGATATGGCAGCACTTTTCTGGGGACCTGGTATTTATAGCTCCAGGAGAGTATGAAGATTATTTTTAGTAAGAAATGGAATTGAGGAAAGTACATAAGAAAATACTATGGTATTGTAACTGGGAGTCAAATGCAGAGAAAGGGAAGAAATGGATATAAAGCAGCTCTTGCTCCTCCCATGCCCTTTCCTTTTTGGCATCAAATAAAACAATATTTCATACTGCTCTTGATGAGCATATACTGTCTCAGTACCACCCAGGTTGGGTCTGGTTCTTATTGTACGTATGCGTGCACACATGCACACGCTCTTGCTCTCTCTCAGTCACACACACACACACACACACACACACACACACACACACCAGAACTATTTGCAAAGGTCTCCTGCCAAACTTACTGCTTTGAAAAAAAGTGTTTCTTTAATACTGTACAAAATGTCCAGGAATTATGTGTATCAAAATAACAAATGTGAAATAAATCCACTCATTGCAGTGAAAAAATGAGATGGCAGAGTGTTGTTTCCTTTCCTTTAAAAAAAGTCTTGTGAATTGCTAGGGTATGATTCCCCCGTCTGACCATCCCATCCCATCCCATCCCATGCCATCCTCTGCTTTCTTTCCATAGCCAGATGGTGGTTTTGTATGGTTTTTTGATATCTAGTTCTCTGCTTTCAGCTGGCAGTGCACTGTCCTAGTCCTTGCTTATTTATTTTTGCTGTTCCAAATCAGCTTTAAATGTAAATACAAATGACTATGTTGTGAACTCAGTTTATTCTCAGTAGAATAATACCGGATTGTGTTCTTCAGTTTCAGGGAAGATTTCTAGACCAATAAACAATTTCCTGAGAGCTAACCTTGGGAAAGAAATGATGCTCTCTTACAAAGGTTTCATCCAAGGGTCTCCACTTGGTCCTAGTTTTCCATTCCCTATAAGCACTGTATGACCTCATGATTGCCTGGGATTTTCAATACCAGTCCCAGAATTTAAAATAGAGGCACTGCAGCATATTAGATACTCATCCTTTCCTGTTTTGGAGTTTTTTTTAAATGCTCTAGGGGATCCAGGATATATAAATCTTCATTAATGTAAACTTCCTGAAAATATCAATGTTGTTCAAGGACAACATATGAAATGAACATTCATGGAATTCACAACACTAGATGCTGTCACTGTGAATATATATGTTTGAGACATTTTCTCCTGGGAGGCAATACTTAACCTGGCAGTGTTGCAAATACTTTATAGATAATATATGTGTTGATAAACCTTATTAGTTAGTGTCTTAAAGAGGAAAACTGAGTTGTTCCAAAAAACTGAAAATGTAGTGGCCAACATCCTCTCTGTTGCACATTTGTGATTCCATATTACAATTAATCGTACATCAATTGCACTGGTTTACTGTTTATTTCTGAGCCTAATCCAAGAAGATGGATATTATCTAGCACCACATGGAATTTGGTATTCTGTGTGTGAATCTCTGCAAACAATTTCCCAGGCTAGGGCACCTTAGAACAATAGCCACCACTTCTCTGTGGGCTTTTGGCGTTTCCTTCACAAGTGAAGAGCTTATCTATTTGTTCTCTGAGAGTGCACATTTTTTAAAATCAAGTATTGCTTTTTCCTTTTCTTGGACTGTTAGCACTTCCTTTCCTCCCTCCTTTGTTAATACAGTACAACTGATTCCTCCAGAAGGTTGCCTTTCAGTTTCACACACCACAGATTTTTGTAACCCAGAGCAACTATTTTACCCAGCCGTCTCCTAATTTATTACCAGACTTAGCTTCGTCAGTACTGTAACCCTTTTTGTTTCTTTTAATGTGTGTGTTTTGTGTGAAAGAGAGAGAGAGTTCCTTCAGTGCAAGAATTCTCCACTGGCCAAGTTAATGGCTGATTTTACACCAATGCTACATGTTTAATCTGTGACTCAAACAACAACAACAAACCTTGTAGTTTGTGAAGCACCACAGTTTTACGTATTTTACATTGCTAATGTGTTTTCTTTAAATAATAAAGGCGACCTCCTTTGAAGATGACACTGTGGTATTGTATTCCTTAAGCAAACATTTTAATACATTCCATATTTTAGGCTTTTGCTATGAGATCATGGGGTGGCTATTATTCTCTCAGCCATTCATCCTCTCTCATATTTCAAATATTTCAGTGTTCTACTATTATGTGTGTCCATAACCAGTTGGAAGAATCATCAATGAGAATGTAGTACAAGTGAGGGATGGTTTGCTTATAATAAAAAGTTGTGGAAAGGAGCAAACTTTGAAACAATTAAAGAGATGTGTTCAGGTGGCACACAACTCCCCCCTTCCAGTCTGTTAAATTTTGTGTCTCTGCATGCATGTATACACATGTATATTAATCAATATGAATATAGATTAAAGGCAGAAGTGGTATACAGTTGATCCTCCATTTTTGCAGGGAATCTGTTTCATGAAAACGGAAGCTTGCACATATTCAAGTCTCATAGGCTTGTGCGCGAGCCATTGGAAATAGTGGAGGTCACCTCTCTGCAGATATTAAAGGGTGCAGATACCAGATCCGTGCATTAGGAGGGGTGACTGTATAGCAAGACTCTTCAGAAAAGATGCCTGGAATTTTGTATGTTACAAGAGGATGTACCTTTTGCAAATTGCTAACATATGTTCTGTTTAGTTTGTAAATTGTTTTTCAATATATAATATGCATTTAAAATAAAATTTTAATATACAGCACACCTGCATCATATGCGGGTGCACTATACACAGCTTTCAGCTTACATTGAAAGCTGTGTAACGAAGAAGAAATGGTGTGTGCATGCACAAGCCCCATTAGTTTCAATGGGGCTCAAGCACACACAGAACTTGCCTAACAGATCCCCGCGTAAGACAAGGGCACACTGTAGATTAGAGGTCAATATTGACTCATTGCTTCTTTAAAAATAACTTGTGGACAGAAGACAAGAGTCCATGCTGCCTCACAGTGTCTGAAAACTATATCTCTGTTTAACAGTTAATGGGTATGACTTTCAATGGTCAGGTTTGTTGCACTTTATCCTTTGGCAATCAGCACTGAAAAACTTAGCTGGTGTGGACTGAAGAAAGAATTTTCTTTATCTGGTACAACAAGATGTAACCTGCTTATCATATCATAATATTGGTTGGGATCAGTTATTTGCTGCAGGAGGATTGCACTGTTGTTGTGTACCTTAAATTTATTTCTGAGTTACAGTGACTCTATCACAAGGTTTTCTTAGTAAGATTTGTTCAGAAGTGGTTTTCCTTTGCCTTCCTCTGAGAGTAAGAGTGTGACTTGCCCAGGTTCACCCAGTGGGTTTCTGTGGCTGAGAAGGGATCCAGACCCTTGTCTTTCAGTTTGTCCTGGTCCAGCGCTTAAAGCCGTATACCACACTGGCTCTCTCACTGGAAATGAATTAAAATTTGAGACCTTACTCACAGCTGTCACTCTGAAAATGTGTTATCATGATCTCTGATTGATTGAATGAGCTAACACCTGACCTTCATCTGTTGAATGTGAACACAGCAAGTCATTGCACTCATAAACAGTTAAAAGCATACACACAAAGAAATAGGTTTTTGGTCAAGATTACCTTTATAGCGATAGCAATAGCAAGTATATTTCTATGCCACTTATGAGTTAACTAAGTAGTTTACTTTTTTTTTTATAATCTTTATTAAAGTTTACCATACATATATATAAAAAACATATATGACTACATAAAACATTCATAACAATACCAATATAATACAATACATACATTCAACATTGACCACCCTCAAAACAAATCCACCGCTACCAATACCATAACAACATTACTACAAAGACATAATGACTTCCTCATACGGAGGGGTTGAGACATGATTTAGCCCAGCAATTTTCCTTAATACAAAAAGAAAAAGATCAAATTCACTGCACTTGCGTACTCCATGATTATACTTAAATTAGAACTTTTACCCATATTTTAAAGACATCTCTAGTTTACAATGTGTAAGTCAATTGCCCCTAACAAACTGAGTACTCATTTTAAAGATCTACAATAGGATGAAAAGCTGAGTCAACCTTGGATCCCTCCAAAATCAAACTTACAATGTTGTGGCTGCAGTACTGGCATTTATCCACTACACCACCAAGGCTCCCTAGACTGAACCAGTAGAGATCATGGCTGATCTTGGAAGCCAAGCAGAGTCAGCCTTGGTTAGTATTTAGATGGGAGACCACCCATCAATTCCAGGTGCTGTAGTTTATATTTCAGAGGAAGGAACTGACAAAACCACCTCTGAAGATTCCTTGCCTGAGAAAACTATAAATTCAAGGAGTTACCATAAATCAATATGTGACTTGGAGGCACATACCACATACATATATACTCTTCAAATGATATAGATTGTACCTAACTAAACTTGTGCACATATACTAATAGCCTTTCTGTAATCAAGACATATACTAATAGCCTTTCTGTAATCAAGGCAAGAAGAAAACCAAGAGGGACTTTATATTTTTAATCCAGGAAGATGGTTATAGTTACACGTTAACTATGGACCGGAGCAGGCAGCCTGGAAGGCCTGATCTCTAGCTGCAGTTTCTCTGGGACTGCAGCAACCGCACAGGCTGCTCCTGATGCAGGCTTCTGTCACAATCCCAAACGGGCCATTGGCAGGAGTGAATTTAATCCACTCCTTTTGCTGGCAGCTTCAGGCCACCTTAGGTGTTCTCAGAATGGCTTCCAGACGCTTAAGGGGTGTGTGTCATCTAAACGCTATGCTCCCAAAGCAGGCAGAAGCTGCTTTATTTGGCCTATCTGCTTCAGGCCTGTGTTTAGAAATTGCATTTTTTTGAGTCTCTGAACAGTAGAAAAACAAACTCTCTGAATTGTGATTTTCCTGTGTATTACTGATAAGCCTTAGGCTTCAGCTAACTTTTTGCCTCTGTGAACTTCCTCCTTTTTTTAGACATTACTTCAGTCATATAAACAAATGCTGGTTCTGCTATACATCTGATGGCTTTTATTTATTTCACACTGTAGCATTCCCATGACTGCTTCAGCAAATGTGTGTGGTGTTAATATGTATGCTTACATTTTTGCAGATCAGCTGCATATGTACACATAGACTTAATGATACCTGTTTACACCACACGAGCCAATTAGTAGGTATGCACCTAAGTAACAGAAGACTCCTAGTGTGTGTCAGCTAAAGGGCTGGTTCCTCTCGTTTGGAGATTATTGCATGGCTTTTCCTTCGGGCACAGGCTGAGACCATTTAAAAACAGATGTTATTGCACAGCTCCATGCCCAGATCAGAGGCATCCCATACCCGATCAGGACTCCTCCCATACATTGCAAAGAACAGAAAAGTCCCATTCTTTGCAAAGTACGGGAGAAGCCCCATTCAGGTACAGGATGATTGACCTAGACAACTTCAGCAGTAAAGGAGAAACTCTTAAAGTAAACAAAATTTGGCTACCAGTATTGATGGCCCGTTCCGCATGGGCGGAAAGTATGTGCGCGGCATGTACTAGGGTTAGAAAGGGGCGTCCTTTCCAGATGCCCCTAACCCTAGTACGTGCCGAGCGCGTACAAAATGGCGGCGCCCGTTCTACATGGGTGCCGCCATTTTGACGTAGCGGACACTTAGCATCCGCACGTCTCAGCGCCTTTATGACGCCGCAAGTGCGCCATTGGTGCCTTGCAGCATCATAAGGGCACTGCAAGAAGAAGCTTCATTTTGCAGCTTCTTTTTTGTTGTGCGGAGGAGTCACGCGGTTTGGCCGCTGGGACTCCTCCATGCAGCAAATGACGGCGCCGGCAGACCACCCTTTTTGGGCGGTCTGTAAAGCGCCAATAAACACCAAAATCAAGACCCAGCAAGTGCAAATAAAAAACCACCCAGGGTCAGGCAGATTTCCCAGCAGACAATGGATCACTAATTAAATAGACACTATGAGGCCTTGCCATTCAACAACAAACCAATGCGGAGATTGACATGTAAATCACTCCCTCTCAACCAAGGGTCACACTGTATATATACTCACTTCCATGCCAGCCACAGATGCTGGAAAAACATCAAGAATAAACTCTTCCAGAACACAGCCACTTAGCCTGAAAAACCCACAAAAAACTATGGATGCCAGCCATGAAAGCCTTTGACTTCACATATGTACATCTTGTTTTTGAATTGCCAGTTAAAATCCAGAAGGGTGGCATATCTCACTGGTAAATAACCTTAATTGGAATTTCTAGAAGGTGTACCAGCTGATCATTTGAGGGCTATTTTCAGTGGCAGCACAATTGGATGTTGGCGTGTGTGTGCTGAGAATTAACGCTATTGGGCCTGTAAAAAGATAGATTGATGCTGCATTGCCTGTCTAAAATGAGAAGCTGTTTCCTTTTCTGAGATGAGGCAAGAGTCTCCATGGTCTCATGGGGATGAAAGGTCACAATCTGATGTTGCTGGTGGGGGAGATTGTAGACATGGTATTGTCCAGACTTTTAAAGAAGGCTCCATGACTCCAAAGGGCAAAAAAAACAGGGTGTTCAGGCCACCAGGTCACTTCCTGTAAGTTTGCTGAAGGGCATACAGAGAAATTCTGTTTCTGAAGATTAACCACCTACCAGTGGCATTTCAATATGTACAGGGTCACTTTTCTTTTAAAATTTGCATTAGGCAAATAAATGCTTTTTACATGAGTGTATTAGCCCTAGTAATGATTATAATGAATTATTGTTTGTGTAACTGCTTGCTTCATTGCAATAACTATTCTAAGATTATGGTTGTTTATTGTACAGATTTTTCACAGTTCATTATTCTGCCCCATTGATTTCTTATTGGAGTGGCAACTTGCCTTTATCTGTCAGAACAGCAGTCACTACCTCCTAGTTCTTTTATTAGCTCAGTTTCTTTGACAGTCATGAAGATAACTTATAGAAAAGTGACTCATGCTATTCAATCCAGCCAAATGAACAAAGAATCTTCTGGCACCTTAGAGACCTAACATGTTCATAAAATCGAATTAGCTTTGGTAGATAAGGGCCAGCTTCATAGTCTGTTGCCCCTGAAAGTACATACTGTAGTAGGTAGGTTAGTTTAAGACTCACACTTATTTCCTAACATTCATTCTCTTATTTAAACATGTTTCTTTTTTGGTCCTGTAATATTAGCACCATCATTTTCATAGACATCATTGTTCTGTGTTTAAAAGACGACATATGTGATGGATCCAGGAATTACTCAGAATGACTTGTATCCTCATTCTCAAAACATATCTAAGATGATTTTAAACATTCCTGGATTAAACACATTTTCATACCAGCACCAGATGAAGAGAAGCTGCCACCTGTTGTTCTATGTTTATACTCAGGAAGGTTTCTGGGCATAAACACAGAAATATAGTTCTGTGCTCACTTTTTTTCAGTGGCTTTTCAGACAGTTTTATCTCTCATCTCTGTTGCATGTCATACTTCTTCAAGTAGCTACAAACATTTCTGGAGTTAGGCATGACAAGAGCAAACAATGATCAAAAGTATGTTTGATTTTAAAAAAAGAAGACACCAAAGACATATACATCTAAATGTTTATTTAATGCATGTATACCCTGTCTTTATTCTAGCATGGAACTCCTGTTCACGAAAAGCCTAGCCAAATTTTTAGAGCTTCCTGCTTTTTCCCCTGTCCTTTTAATTCCTGTACCACCTAGCCTGATGAAGAATTCTCTCCAGTTCTAGAGAATTTGTAAGTGTGCACATTATATTACATTTTAGTTGATTTTAGTAACATCTGCTTGTGAATTTTGATAACCATGTATACTCAACTACTGTATAGGCCAAAATGATGGGTTTTGATATGACCCATGGATATGTTGAGGGTAAAATTTAGGGACATGTAGCAGTAAAATGTGAAGGAAATGAAAATAATACCAAAGAATCTACAAAATTCCAGCAGGTATAATTGTGCTCACCCTAAAGGCAGGACTGACGTGGGGGGAAGTATGGTAAATGGTGACTGTGTGATGGGGGGGGGGCACCCAGACACAGGCAGGGCTAAGAAAATGCTCACATGTCAAAAAGGATGGACAGACAAAGCAAAAAAAAGGTGACTACATTAGCAGTGATTATAGCTTTTAATTTAATGTGATAATTTTGCCCGATTTTAACTCAGAAAAGCTGACAAACATACACACATGTATTTAAATCCTTGAGAGTCTGATTCATCTTGGCACTTCTCTGAGGCACTGCTGTCATTTTCCTGCTCAGACATTCAGAAAGGCCAGAAGTAGCTCCACAATGGAGAGAGCAGAGGCAGTTGGTGCTTCTTTTAGGTTCTCCCAGAATGGACTAAGCCAGGGCTGGGGCTTGGGTTTCGGAGCCCAGAGGCTCCATCCTGAATGCTAGGCCTGGAGATGGGGCCTTGGCCTTGGCCCCAGCCCTGGCAGACTCCTCCAACACAGGAAGAAGAAGGGAAGGACGGAGGGAGAGAGGAGGAGGGAGGGACTTTTGTCCCCAATGGTGGCACAGTTGCATGTGTGCCATCATTGGGAGCAACATGTGCTTGCCATCAGCAGATTCTCAAATCTGCAGATGGCAAATTCGCATATAAGGAGGGTCCACTGAATAGTTGTGAAAGCTGAATAAAAGCTGATAGGAAGAGAATCAACTCATTTGAGATATGGTACTGGAATTCTGTCAATACAATGGACTGCTTAAAAAACAACAAATAAAGGGGGGTCATAGAACAAATCAGAAGAAAACCAGTATGTGTTTTATAGATTATGCAGCCTTTGACTGCATAGCTCACGAAAGCTACGGATGACTGTTAAAGACATGGGAGTGCCATTACATTTGATAGTCCTAATGCTAAATCTGTACTTAGGACAAGTGGTTATGGTTAGAACACAATTTGGAGAGACAGAACAGTTCCCAGTTGGCGAAGGAGTCTGACAAGGCTACATTCTGTCATCCTACCTGTTCAATTTGTATGCAGCAAATATCATATGAAGAGCAGGTTTAGACTTAGAAGGAGAAGTGAAGATAGCAGGAAAGAACATGCCAATGACACCATACTGCTACATAAATTCAATCAAGATAATGAAGAAATCAAAAAAGTCAATGATTTCATGTACCTTGGATCAAACATTGATCAGAAAGGAGACTGCAGTTTAAAAAATCAAAAGTCTAGAAATGGGAAGAGCAGCCATAAAAGATCTAGAGAAGATCCTAAAGTGTAAAGATATACAAGCCATTATATTCCCTATCAATATGTGAGAGAGCTGGACAGTGAAGAAAGCTGACAGAAAAAAACTAAATTCATTTGAGCTGTGGAGATGCAGAAGAGTGCTGAAGATACCGTGGATGGCCAAAAGACAAAGAAATGCATCCTAGAATAGATCAAGCTTGACCTCTCCCTGGAAGCCAAGATGATGAAACTGAGGCTATTGTATTTTGGCCACATCATGAGAAAGCTTGGCTCATTAGAAAAGGCAATGATGCTTAATAAGGTAGAAGGCAGAAGGAAAAGAGGAAGACCACATGGCAGATGCATAGACTGAATCAAGGAAGCCATGGCTCTGAGTATGCAAGACCTGAGCAGGCTGGTTGAAGATAGGGAATCTTGGAGGTCTATCATTCATAGCATCACCATAAGTTGAAGTTGATTGATGACAGTTAACAACCACCACCACCACCAACAACAACAACAAAAATCGGGTCTTTGGGATATAAATGCATTCCTGTCTTGGTTCCTTAATAGTTGACTACAATGTTTTGTCTTCTTAACTAAATGCAATTATGGACAATGTATTGTGGGTTAGTCCCAGCTAGAGTGGACCTGTTTCGTCAGTTGTTGGATGGTGAATCAATGCATAGGAGAAGCCCATTGACTGACTGGATCTTCTCTAGTCAGGACTACTAATAGAATTTAGGCAAATGTGTTTTTTTTTAATATTTTACATATCTTACTTGGACATCCATTCTCCATCATTACATTGAAATTTCATCTGTTTTGAGATCTAAATATTTGCTTTATTGTCATAAAATTTACAAGTCATTGTGAGATGAGAACAAAAATGGTAGGAACCAGCCATTTTTCGAAGGATGTTTTCCATTTTACTTTAAGCATTGTTGAAAATTAAGTTCAGTTGTGCCTTTTTCTTTGTTTGCTAACAATATGGAAGGATTTCTTTTTGTGTGGCTTGTGATTCATCTTATTAAGGTTGGCATTTTGTGTCATAGTAACATGATAGAAATTATTACCAGATTTCTTTAGCAGGTTTTTATGGGTAAGTCACATGACTACTTTGTTCATCAAAACATAGAAAGTAAACAAAAGATTTATAATCAGCACTAACATTTTACTGGTGTGAGTTGACTTGCCCTGCTGAGCCTTCATTGTTTAAACTGAGAAAAGACAATATTAGAGGCTAGTTTCATTCAATGTCAGATTGTTAAAAAAAGTTTTTAAAGTTACTGGAAGTGCAGCTGGTAGCATCCTAGTTTGTAAAGTCATCATTTAATCATCCAGGGATTATTGTCTTCTTTGGTTCTTCCTGGAGCAATATTCCCATGATTCTGAGATAGCCATGGTACGTCAGAGTAAAAACTGGCCTGAACAGAAAATAAAGTATTGTGAAAAAATCAGCAAGATATATAAAAGGAAAGCCTAATCAATGGTTTTGGGTTTTTTATCCAAGCACTTAAGTCATTCCTGAAGACATCTTCAAATTGCAGCAATTGGCAGGCTTAATATTTGTGGTATCTCCTTTTCTTTCTCTCTCCATTCAAACACCAAGGTCTCCCAACCAGAGCCAGGTGCCAAAAGAGTAACTGTGAGGCTGTACAGACTGGCACTATGAGCTGGCATGGTGGCCACATGCCCCATGCCCCAACTCCACCCCCCAAACAGTATCTTGCCGCCAACCTGATTGCATGGTGGGCAGTGTTGTGACATTTCTATGGTGCAGCATTTGCACATGCTACACTGAAGAAATGCCCCAAAAAATGCCACCATCACCGCAAGGGTGCCCTTTTCCCAGTGCTAAAAGGAGCAGCTTTCTGCTGCTCCTTTTTGCGCCAGGAACCAGCCAGGTTAGGGGCATGGCATGTTGTTGCCACGGCCCCAACTCAGTGAGCAAAGGGGCAGCAGCAAGCTGCTCATTATCCACTGTCTGTCCCCCCCGGATGAGGTCTACTGCACTCTATAAGCTATGCACTGTGAGGTTTTTCACAGCTAGGGGCCTGAGTATCTTAAGGACTTCACTGTGCATGTACTCCATAATGCATTCCCGTTATCATAACCGAGTAAATGTGTGCTAGGAACAGGACTTTTTCATTGATGGAAATTTGTGTTCAAATGCCTACTCCAGACAAGGCTATTTGTCCCTAACTATATAGTTAGTAACTGAGCACACCCAAGCCTGTTTCTTCTAAAAGCTTTTGGGTTATGCTTTTCTTGTTATGTTTGGAGCTGTCTCTGTTACATGGGTTTCCAGTGTTGTTAATTTTCACAGTTACTAGTACTACTGCCACTACTGCTACCGCTTATTACTGCAACTACTACTGTTTGGGGGAAGAATTTTATATAACTCTTTCTCTGCTGCTATATATTGGCCAGGGTCCAATGTAGCATTTGTGTAATAATGTAACATTTCCATTAACAGAACAGGATTTCCTCTTTCTTTCTCTCCCTTGCCCCACCCAAAAATTGTTCCAAAAAGATTGATTTGATGCTTATTTGTGTAAGATGTATGAAATGCTTGTCAGACTAATGCAACCTACCTTGAGATCAGTCTACCAGGACATCCCCATGTTACAGCAATCAAGGCCTACTATAGCAGGTCATGCAAAGCATCAGCTTGCTGCCTGAATTTCTGATCAAAAAACACATTTCAAGCAGATTTTTCTATTGTAATCATATCTATCTGAAGCCAGTTATGCTCTCACTGTCAGCATTATGTGACTCTAAAGCTTGTGCTTATATGAGTTTATATTAATTGATACTCTTCACAAACTGAAACAGCTAGAAGAGCATCACGAGTGGATCTGTTTGTTAAGAGTGGTATGACAAAAGCCTTCCCTGTTCAGAACATAACCTGTTGTCTGTAGATCTTCATCATTAAAGTGATTTGTCAGTAAGTGACAGAATGTGTGAGATGTTATAGGACCACGCAGGTTGATGAGACAAGAAGCAGATCTGCAACCACCCAAATAGGTTTTAAAAGTGGAAGGTTAGCCTTGTTAGTGCTAATGGGATTGTTATACTGGCATGCTATCCTGCTTTATGTATGCTACCCTGTAGTTTTGGCAGGAAGTCATACTCTCTCCTTTCCAAGTAAGAAAATAATAACAATGCCCAGTTCCACTGTGGGAAATCTTCCTTCGACATCTGGAGGAAGAAACATGCACCTCTGAGATGGAAAGCCTTTGTTGATAGCTGTATTTTCCCCCCAGAGATGAAATGGCTTCTCTGTGTCATCTTCTATAGAACATCTGGGGGGATCCCCCCCCCCACTGCTCCAGTGCAGACACCATCTTTCCCCCTTCTTTTGACAAATCATTTCAGGGTAGTTTGCTTTCATATATAACAATTCATTTGGGTGCCAAAAATGCACACTTGTACGTGTGGCCCTGCTGTTCCATCTGTAGAGCAGGAAAGATGCCAGTTACATTGATTTCAAGTCACACTGCAGTAAAGAAGTCAGTGTTTTATATAGTGAATGAAGGTTAGCTTTAAAAACTTTCATGTAGTGTGTTGGAATCAGGGTGTGGGAGGACTCATGATATACAGCAGGGGTAGGCAACCTGCGGCCCGCGGGCCGGATGCGGCCCGGCAAGGCTTTGGGATCGGCCCCCGCCCAGTCCTGCCGCCGATTGCCGCCGGAGCCTTTGGCCTCTCGCATGAGGGCGTGGGGCCTTTGGCCTATCAGGAGGAGGCGGGCAAGGGGGGGCAAGTGGCGGGCAAGGGGGGTAATTGTCTATAGAAGCCTCCGAAACATGCATTTATATTAACATTTTTAAAAAAATCAGCACATTTTTTAGCATGTCCTCCACTCTTTAAAAAAAAAAGTGTCCTCCACTTGTGAAATTTTTATCCTACATTTGTCCCTGTTTATTTATTTATTTATTTATTAAAAAATTATTTAATTATTTGTTTTTTGGCTTCGGCCCCCCAGTTGTCTGAGGGACAGCAACCCGGCCCCCGGCTCAAAAAGGTTGCCTACCCCTGATATACAGTATATGATTCAGCATAAAAGGGGGATTAATTATAAGAGGATAGCCCTGTTCATATTTTATACCTACCAATCAAGGCTGTTCCCTTTTCCTGAAGCAAATGACATGTTGCTTGCTCTCCGTTCCATGTAAAGAAGCTGATCAGCCTTGGCAATTGATGGGCTGTTATCTTCCAGCACATCCAAGTTAGCAGGCTAGTTCAGAGGGCTCAGGGTGGGCTGTGCAATGTATGCTGCTCTGCCCTACAACAGGCTAGAACACCAGAGAAGCTCAGATGGAATAGCCTGTAGGTGGGAAAAGGCTGCCTCCATTTCCCTGATGTGTCTGCTCTTTAAGAGGATTGTCTGCCTAATGGTATGCTGGCCCTACTATCAAAGGAAATTGTTAATTCATTTTCAGGAGGTTGGGCTTGCTAAAAGCTCCTCTTGTGTTATAAGCAGTCTTATTTTTCTGTTGTATCACAAAATAGTGGAATGACATGAATTATACATTTCATAGAATGGCATGGAATTGGAAAATTAACTTTCCCAACTAAAAGAAATCGTGTATCTTTAATCATTTAATTCTTCTAACATCTTGACAGTTAGACTTAATCCACGTTTGCTGTAGTTACTTAAACGTGTATATGTGGATAGTGTCCCTCACAATTGGTAGCTTTGTTTTGTTTTTCAATAGCATGAGTACAAACACAGATGACTATAGATTAATAACA
Organism: Sceloporus undulatus; assembly: GCF_019175285.1. Classification (NCBI taxonomy): domain Eukaryota; kingdom Metazoa; phylum Chordata; class Lepidosauria; order Squamata; family Phrynosomatidae; genus Sceloporus; species Sceloporus undulatus. The sequence goes on from NC_056523.1 coordinate 94,579,774, forward strand.
CAGGCACTTTTATGTTTTTACACTGTTCCATTGCTACTCTTCTGCTGGTGACTGCTTCTGTTTCCATGTTTTGTCTCGGGGGCAGGAGCACTGATAAAACATGACCTGGCGATTATACTTATGGCCGTTATGGCTCAGTGCAGATGTAACACTGCCTTACTCAGCCTGTGCTTTGCAAATTAAAAGCCAGCTTTATGAAGGCTTGCTACTTCTTCCCATATCTGAAATGACTTCCCCTCTTCATTCCTGACATTAACTATGTTTTGCATTAGATGTGCACCCATGCAGCAGTGGCTAATGAACACCAGATTCTCTGTAACCACAGTATGTAAACCCACTTCAAACCATGGAGATCCTCTCTGGTTTATGAGAGAACATGGTTAACATAAATTGCATCATTGCAGATTGCTAATGTCAGGAAAGAAAAGCCGGGTGATTTGTTGGGGATATAAGAGGATAGAGTGAATGGGCATTCACAAAACTTATGTCTGATTTATGAGGGATAGTTTGTATGGAGCCAGCATTATGTCTGTACAAAACTTGATTTATTGCAAATACAAATGAAGGTTTCTAGAAGCCAGATTAACATCAGTAGTGTATATACTAATGCCAATTGGAACTTATTTAAAATACACATGTAAACAGATTAAGGTCTAGATAATCTTCAGACATCTTCGATGTTTTTGCTACTGCTTGGATGTTTAGGTCAAAATGTAGTTCAGTGTGTACAAGAGAAGGACACTGAGAAAGTATGATAAAAAGAAATATAAAGATAAGTATGGCAGGTTACAGACCGCCCATTTGGGGCGGGCTGTACCCGCCCCTTTCCCCGGTGTATTGGGCCTCAGCTGCTAGAACGGCAGCCGGTGAGGCCCCGATCTGCCGCTTTTCAGGCTGCGGGGAAGCAGCAAAACGCCGCTTCCCCGCAGCCTGAAAAGGGGTATCCTTGGGGCTTCAAGCCCCAAGGACACCCCGCAGTGGCGGGGAGGAGGAGAAAGGGGCCACTTGGCCCCTTTCTCCCTTGCTTTGCTGGGCGCAGCTGTCTGAAGGCTGCGCCCAGCGACGCAAAGCGGTGCCGCAAACCAGGAAGGAGCTCCGAAATGGAGCTCCTTCCTGCTCCGCGCTAAGGGTGCACTAGGCACCCTGGCGCGGAGTGAGGACGTCACGTCCGCGCCGCCCCGTATAGAGGCGGCGCGGCCATGATGTCCTCATGGCGGCGGCCGTCTGGAACGGCTGCCGTCATTTTTTACGCACGGAGCGCGTATTAGGATTAGGGAGGTGTGGAAGCACCGCACCTCCCTAACCCTAGTACACACTCCGCACGTACTTTAATGGCGGTGTGTAACCCGCCACTGTGTGTCTTTTCTGACATCCCTTAATATTAGAAAACACATTTTAGTTAGGATTTTAAAAAAAATCAGTATTTTCTTGACAGTAGCTTTTGGAACCACAAATTTGTTGTGGTCAGTATTTCTGGAACAGTCATGTGCTGGCAAACTCAGTATTTGTGTTTCACGTGTTAGTAGTGTGACAATTCGTAAAACACAGCTTTAGAGAAGAGACTTACAGTGCTGGAAGAGCTATCAGAAGCCAACTGTTCATTCTGATGACTCACGTTCTGAAAGAAATATGCTAAGTTAATGACTATAGCATAGTTGCTTTTCCATGCAAAGCCATTTTACAGAGGGGGGCGGGAATGTTCCCCGTAGTGATTCTCTAGTGACCACAAGATTAATTATGGATTTCAGAGTTAGACTCTGGCTCACTCTAAAAGAGCCACAAATGTAGTGCAAGTAAAAGCACCCAAATTCCAAAACCAACTTGTTTGTCAGTTTAAGAAAACTAGTTTTATTTTTTAATATTCAAGTATATATTTCTTTATTTCCTTTATCTTTGTATATTCTCTCTCTCTCCCTCTCTTTCTCTCTCTCTCTCTCTCTCCACACACACTCATCTGTTCATTATATTCCAGTTCTCTTCTCTACTTTGTTTATTATAAATGTTTAAAATTATCACATGGAAAAGACAATATTGACAAAGATACATTTGGGTAGGGGGGGAAGTGGTTGATATCACATTTCAAGCTGGCAAAAACACAAAATCATCATGGAGTAAACCCAGCTAAAGTCTCAAGAGAGAGAACTAAGTTCTGATAGATCTCATCTTTTTTCCTCTATTAAGAGTACAGGGACAACGTGCTTAGATTGCTAGTCTCCTCCATCTCTACATAAACATCTTATGAAGCAGCTATTTTATTTTATTTGGGGAGGAAACAGCAAAATGAACAGATATGAATTAATAAAGACACACTGAAAGTTTATGGCAAAGAGAGATACTATGTGGTAGGTAAACTCTTTCAATTTAAAGAGTTACTTTAAAAATTAATGCTAGAACCATGGGGTCATTAAAACTCAATTTTGTATCCTGCCCTCCAGTATACATTTATCAATTCAGAATTAGTGTACAAACCACAAGTAAAGTGTGAACATACTTTCCTAGTGTATATATGTGTTGGGGAGATGTGGCACATACATACACCAAAGTACATATGTGTAAGCAGTTTAGATGCTTCTGCCATGTAGGGCTCTGATGTTATTTGGCCAACACAACTGAGGCATCACTGAAACCTGGTGAGATGAGTCTCATGATTGGAATGTGGAAATAGAAGGATATAACCTTTTAAAGAGAAATAGGCCAAACAGGAAAGGAGAAGGAATAGCACTATATGTCAGAGATATTTACACCAGTGAAGAGATCCAGGACATCAATCCTGGAAGCCAGGTAGAGAGCATCTGGATAAAAGTTAAATGGGAGGGAAACAACAACAATGTTATGGTGGGAGTCTACTACAGGCCCCCCCAGTCAGATGGAGGAATTGGATGATGCCTTTCTAGAACAGATGACTACAGACTCATAAAGGAGAAATGTAGTAGTAATGGGTGACTTCAACTATCCTATATTTGCTGGAATTCAAACTCAGCAAATTCCTCACTTGCCTCGAAGACAATTTCATTGTCCAAAAAGTGGAAGAGGCAACAAGGGGGTTGGCTATTTTAGATCTGATCCTAACGAACAAGATATGACTTGATTAATGGAGTGCAAGTGGTGGGATCCTTAGGTGGAAGTGACCATGTCCTCCTGGAGTTTGTTATACAATGGAAAGGAGAAGCCAGGCATAGTCAGACACGCATTCTAGACTTTAGGAGAGCGGATTTCAGTAAACTTAGAGAAGTATTGAGGGTGATCCCATGGTCAGAAATACTAAAAGGGAAGGGAGTTCAGGACAGATGGGAGTTTCTCAAAAGAGAGATACTGAAGGCACAATTTCAAACAGTTCCAGTGAGAAAGAAAAATCGGAGGTTCTCAAGAAACCAGGATGGATGACTAAGGAACTTTCAACCGAGCTAAGTTTGAAATGGAACATGTATAAGAAATGGAAAAAGGGGGAAATCACAAAAAAGGAATTCAAAGAAATAGCAGGCATTTGTAGGGGTAAAGTCAGAAAAGCTAAAGTGCAGAATGAACTCAGGCTTACTAGAGAGGTCAAAAACAATTAAAAGGACTTTTTTTTGGATATGTCCACAGCAAAAGGAAGAAGAAGGAAATGATAGGGTCACTACGTGGAGAAGATGGCAAAATGTTAACAGGGGACAGATAAAAGGCAGAATTACTCAACACTTTCTTTGCCTCAGTCTTCTCAGAAAAGGCAAAGGGTGCTCAACCTGAGGATAATGGAGCAGAGGACAGAATAGGGGAATTTCAGCACAGAATAAGTAAAGAGATAGTACAGAAATACCTGGTTAATCTAAATGAATATAAGTCTCCAGGACCAGATGAACTACCGTACATCCAAGAAAATTAAAAGAACTGGCTAATGTAATATTGGAGTCATTGGCAATAATCTTTGAGAACTCCTGGAGAACAGGAGAAGTCCCAGCAGACTGGAGGAGGGCAAATGTCCTCATCTTCAAAAAGGGGAAAAAAGAGGATCCCAACAATTATCGTCCAGTTAGTCTGACATCTATACCAGGAAAGATTCTCGAGCAGATCATTAAACAGAGAGTTTGTGAATATCTAGATGGCAATTCCATTAAAAAAAAAGTCAACATGGGTTTCAGAGAAACAAGTCATGCCAGACAAATCTGATATCTTTCTTTGATAAAATTACCAGCTTGGTAGATGAGGGGAATGCTGTGGATATCTTGATTTCAGTAAGGCTTTTGACAAGGTTTCCCATGACATTCTTGAAAACAAGCTTGTAAAATGTGGGCTAGACAAGGTAACTGTTACATGGATTTGTAACAGGTTGTCCAGCCAAGGCCAAAGGGTGCTCAACAATGGCTCCCCTTCCTCCTGGAGAGAAGTGACCAGTGGAGTTCCAGAGGGGTCTGTCCAGGGCCCAGTGCTGTTCAACATCTTTATCAATGACTTGGATGACAGAATTGGGAGCATACTTAGCAAATATGCAGATGACAACAAATTAGGAGTAGCAGCTAATATCCCAGAGGACAGGATCAAAATTCAAAATGACCTGAATAGACTAGAAAGCTGGGCCAAAGCTAACAAAATGAAATTCAACATGGAGAAATGTAAGGTACTTCACTTAGGGTGGAAAAATAAAATGCAGATATAGGATGGGGGACACCTGGCTGAATGAGACTACGCGTGAAAGGGATCTAGGAGTCCAAGTAGACCACAAATTGAACATGAGTCAACAGTGTGATGCGGCAGCTAAAAAGGCCAATACAATTTTAGGCTGCATCAATAAAAGTATAGTGTCTAGATCAAGAGAAGTAATAGTGCCACTATATTCTGCTCTGGTCAGGCCCCACCTGGAATATTGCGTCCAGTTCCGGGCACCACAATTCAAAAAGGACATTGAGAAACTGGAGCGTGTCCAAAGGAGGGCAACTAAAATGGTGAAGCGTCTGGAAACCATGTCCTATGAGAAACGACTTAGGGAGCTGGGGATGTTTAGCCTGAAGAAAAGAAGGTTAAGAGGTGATATGTTAGCTGTGTTTAAATATTTGAAGGGATGTCATACTGAGGAGGGAGCAAGCTTGTTTTCTGCTGCTCCAGAGAACAGGACCCAGAGCAATGGATGCAAGCTGCAGGAAAAGAGATTCCAGCTCAACATTAGGAGGAACTTCCTGACAGTAAGGGCTGTTCGACAGTGGAACAAACTCCCTCGGATTGTAGTGGAGTATCCTTCTTTGGAGGTCTTTAAGCAGAGGCTGGATAGCCATCTGTCAGGGATGCTTTGATTGAGAGTTCCTGCATGGCAGGGGGTTGGACTGGATGGCCCTTGTGGTCTCTTCCAACGCTACAATTCTATGATTCTATGAGGGGTGTGGGTTCTCCTTCAGGTAAACAAAAGGTTTATGATGAGATGTGTTAGGTTACATTTATTAGGGTCAGTGTCAGGTGTGTTCAGAGGAGGTCATGAGAGACAATCACCCAATGAGAAGATGCAAAAGTTTCCAATGCTTTGACAAGGAGAGGTTATAAAACACAGAGCCACGAGATCTGATAATGACTTTTGGGAAGACTGAAGGGTAGGAGAGGTACTACCTGCCTCACCAGCCCTAGGAAAGATCCAAACTCCCAGGTTCCCATGAGTATCCAAAGTCTCAGAATACCATCTGTTTTATGAATAGAATAGGAATGTCTTGACTGGATGCATTAGGCTTTATGTTTTCTTTCTAACCTCAGCTGAATATGATGTGAGGCTGTTTTGTAACTTTGTAAATGCTCCTAAGTAATGGCTGAAGGATGGTGTTCGCTGATACAGGATACTCTTGCTAATATAAGATTGCTTAATTAGAATATAAGTTATCCTTACAGACTTTCCTCTCTTCCATGCTTTCTCCATGTGGTCTTCCAATGTAAAGCCAAATATAATTTAAGGTAAGAAGGAGAAATTTGATAATACCCCAGGATTGGACCTAACAACATTTTAGCAATGCTGTCTGCAAAACAAAACATCAGAAAGGTTTCCCAAATTCAAGGGTTATAGCCAGAGATTAGAACACTGTAAATTAGGCAAAGCTTAAATATCTAGGGTCATACAGGAGAGCTATTATTCCAGCAATGGTTTCCTCTGATTGAGGCTTACACTACTAAAGTACTAGTGATCCAGAAGAGTCCGTAGGTATTTGGATGTTAAAACTAACTTCTCAGCCAAATGATGACTCCAGCATGAAATTTTGAGCCAGACTCATTTGTCCTACTGGTACTTGGCAGTGCATGTTAAGAGACTTACAAATCTGTATCCCACACATGGAGTCCAGTCATGTGGAATTAATTTTCAGCAGCCATCACACATTGGTTAAAGTATCTGAACTAACTCTGAAAAGTCAGCAAAAGCCCTGTTCACCCACCTCCATCTGGATGAATACCTAACAGCAAGTCAGTCTTTCTGGTAGCCAAGAAAGAGAAAAACCTATAAGCCTGATCTTTAGGCTATAGTTGTCTATAGCTGAGTCTAAAATATTATTACAATGGAATTCCTTATCAGACCAAGATAGTGTGGGAGGAGCTGAAGGTATAATTGCTGGCATAGAACCAAGATGAAGAATGAAAATACAGTCACGCCTCCATTTGCGTGGTCTTGGAATTCACGCCCTTGCTTATGCATGAGCGGGAAATGGAGGGGGGCATAATGGGGTGCATGCCCACGGCCCATGCCCACACACACCTGTGGACACACGCCACCATTCAAGACTATGGGGCTTGGGATATTAGTGAGTTGCCATTTTTGCGAGGTGATCCAGAACGGATCCCCACGAAAATGGAGGGCCGACTGTAATGCTCTCTCATAATATGTTTTGTGCTATTGTAGAGATAGCCAACACTGAATGCACAAGCCTCATGTTATATTGAATGGTATATGCTTTTATTTGCAAAATCCATACTAGCAGAAACCTAATCAGTTTTCCTTTACCTCTTCTGTGTATTTTGACAAGGAAAATGAATACTTAATTGAGGATGAGTTTTCACAAGTGTTGTGAGCTATGTGCTTTGTGTATGTTGCTGGTGCATTTGCACCTGGTTACAAAAAGACATCCTAACTCATTATTCCAAAGACTGACCCTAGTTATTACTTTATTTGTGAGCATGCTGGATGTAACATGCTTCTTTCTGTATTTTCTCTTTACCCTGCATCTTTCCCCCTCACTTTGTATAGTATTTAGTTTAGAAAATGCTGCCTTTCCTATGTGGTAGGTAAACATAAGTCACATTTTATCTGAACTACAGTAGATCAGTTGAATAATTGGAAATAGGTGTTGTTTTAGGAGGTTCATGATTGAATAATTTGATCTGCTCTCCAGTGGCATCACTGAGTGGGTGGGAGGGATGTGGATCACACCAGGTGACACACCCCACAGAAGTACCTTCTTGTCCTGTACTCATCTTAGTACACCTATGAATCTGGATTTAATCATTCCTCTCAGATGGATTGATAGTAGAAAACAGAATGAAATAGTTATGGCTCTTAAATATATGTGTGTGCACCACAAAAAAGTTGTGTGGTTTTTTTTTTTTAAAAAAGTCTGATTTATTCAGATCTTACAGGAATACATTCAGAGATGGGCATTTTACTTATGTTAGCTTATGAAAGCAAATTGCATAAAGTTAGAGTATACGGTTTTGGTGTAAATAGGTTTAAGTATTCACATCCCTATGGTACTTTCAACAACAGAACAAGACAACCATCAAAATAAATATTTTTGAGTGATAGTTGGAGCCCATTTTAATGCATAACGTCATTAACTTCTGAATAGAAAACACTGGTTTCTCTGTTAATAACTATGGATAATATAACTACACCACATAAGTGATTGGGAGATGTAGAGGCTTGACAGATGGGCAGCTCTGTGCCACCCCTTTTAGCCCTGCATCATTACCGCAGCCACCACATGGTGCGGCAACAATCCCTCCCGAGAGCAAAAAGAAGCTGCCTAAATCACATTGCTTCCTGACAGCGCCGTTTTGGCGCTGCACAATACTCGCGCCATCATGGCATCATCTGTGTGGAGAGCAGCAAGCCATGATGGCAGCATCCTCGCGAACTAGGGCTGCTGGGCATCTAAATGCCAAGCCTCATCTAGCCCTAGTTCACGATGTGGACACCGCAAACTGCCCGTCTGTACCAGTCCGTAGTGAAGCATAGTGGCTTGAGAGTCATACCAGGACTCCCAGAGATCAGGGTTCAAATTCATGGAGTGGACTTAGGTGTGTCACACTGAGCCTAAAAAGAAGGCAATGACAAACTTCCTTTGAATAAATCTTGCCAAGGAAACCCTGTGAGAAACTTGCCATAAATCAAAGTCAATTTGAAGGAACGTAACAATCAACAAATAGTGTAGTTTTTTAAAAAAAAAATCCATGCCAGATCAGTGTTCTCTTCTCTTTACCCTAGCATTGCATTTTCTGGGGGGATCTCAAAGCAACCTAAACTACAGGATATCTGCAAATGCTGTTACTAAGGGTTTGTGTTTTCCTTCTGAATGTAGCATTCAAGAGCCATGAGGTTAACAATCTGTGGCATTGGCAAGTAAGTTGGGCAGCACTTCCACGGTGAAATAAGTTTCTGTCATTAAATTTCAGTACAAGCCATTCCCATTTAGTACAGTCCCATTCACATTATGATTGTTCTGCCACAGCTGGTGGGATTGAATTGAGAGGGTCTTGGAAATACCACAGCTACATAGCATTGATGCAATGCCTTTCATCTTAAGCACTTTACAAATTGCATATATTCAGAATAGTTGCCTGCTAATAAAATGTAGTTGTTCAAGACGGGAATGAGAGAGCAGCTGCTGATGCCTATACCTATTACTCTGATGAGAAGACAAAGACATATAAAAATGCTATCTAGTAGGGAGCACAAGATGTTAAAAGTACCTTCCTCCATGTTCAACTGTAGCAATATGTTTCTGTCTAAAACAATGAATCTCAAAGTGTGAGAAGATATTTGCAAGGGAGTTGCTTTTTTCAGATACCAGATACATAGGTACAACTTCCACATGTGCCCCTTCCTATTGTAGTGCAATTTCCCATGGAATTCTGGGACTGGGAATTTAGGAAGGGGAATATGGAAGTCCCTTCAACACGCCCCTCAACCCTAGCACATGACAAGGGCATCAAAATGGCAGCGCCCTGTACACACAGGCGCTGTCATTGTTATGCAAGAGCCGCATGGCATCCACACAGCACTTGCATAACGAGTGCACCAGTGGCGCATTGTGGCGCACTCGTTACACCACCACTGTGGCGTAGAAAGAACCTGCTTTTGTGGGTTCTTTTTCCACCGGCGGGAAGCCTCACTGCTTGGCGGCTGAGGCTTCCCTCTGGCGGATAGCCAGGCGCTGGCAGGCCACCCTTCTTGGATAGTCTATACCCTGGGGGCCCATGACAATTAAAATGGAATACTAGTGTTATAATTCTGTAGTGTGAAAGGACCCATGGATTTTTGTGTGCCTTGTCAATATGTTCCAAACAGTCAAATGCAGAACAGTAAGTATGGCAAGACTAACTTTATCGCATGGGGCTTAAACCGTTCCTCAGCGTGTTCTAACGGGGGTGCGTGGGGCGCGCACGGAACGCGATGGGCATGGGATGGGGCCCAGAATGCGACTTTACCGCACGGGGGAACACTGCTGCGCGTTCCCATCGCGTTCCAATTCAGTTCCAGAGGGCGCCATTTCTGGGAACTGTTTCAAAGCATCCCCAGAAATGGCGCCCTCTGGAACCGAATTGGAACGTGATGGGAACGCGCGTCGGCGTCGGCATTCCCCCATGCAGTAAAGTCGCATTCTGGGCTCCATCCCATGCCCATCGTGTTCCGTGCGTGCCCCCGTTAGAACGCGCTGGGGAACGGTTTAAGCCTCATGCGATAAAGCTCTAAGAGTGACTCTTGAACACATGTACCTCTTTCCCCACTTCTGCTTCACAGCTCTGCTTTGGGTTACAAGTTGATAAAGAGGGAATTACTGCATTACTAGAGAGTCCAAAAGTTTGTAGTTTTGCAATCCTCTCTTTAATCAATTAAAACATGTGATGTAAACCATCCCCAGCAAATGGCCCAATAAGAAATGAACAAGCTCCATACCTACAGAATGTTAGGTGTCAGTCGGAAATGAAGAATTAAAAACACAAGGTTGGAGTGAATGGGATAGAATGAATTATTTTGCTGGCTAGAAACCAAAAAAGGAGCACACCTGTTAAATAGGTGAAGATACTCGCCAACATTTTGCCTCACAGTTTGTTTGTTTCCTCTAGCAGATAACTTGGTGGCTGCATGTCTTGCCAGTTCTGAAACAAATAATGTAGTGATTTTACATACTGAGAGACACACAGAGAAGTGCATAAAGTGTAGATGAAAAGGGGAAATCATGAACTTATGCAACAACTCAAGTTGCTGGATGATGATTTATAAACTTAAAGAATGTTAATGGCAGTTTTGCTGATGGGGGTTAGACTGAAGAGATAGATTGGTAGATTCACCCAATCTGCCCTTTGAATCCAAGAGCAGTTTGAGATGCAAACCATTCATTAGTCTCTTGAAAGCGTGAAAACCAGAGAAAAGAGAATGAAAACGAAGAACTCAAGAGAAGAAATTAACCTGTTCATGCCCTTTAAGTGGGGGCAGGAAATGTATGCATCTTCAAATGACATTGGACTTCAGCTCACATCAGGCCCAGGCAGGTTATGATGGGAGCTGTAGTGCACAGATTCCTGAACCTTGTGTTAAACATAAATATTCTTAATGAAAAGGGGATGAGGGTTTGGAGGATACTGTTTTCAATCTTTATAGTTGTTTATTATGTGCAATCAACTCAGGTTTATGGTGGCCTCTTGTAGGTTTTCTTGGCAAGATTTATACTTGAGTAGAGGCTATTGTATGAGCCAGCGTAGTGTAGTGGTTTGAGTGTTGGACTAGGATTCTGGTGACCAGGATTCGATACCCATTCAGACATGAAACCCATTGCGTGATCTTAGGAAAGCCACATGCTCTCAGCCTCAGAAGGATGCAATGGCAAACATCCCCTGAACAAATCCTACCAAGAAAACCCCATGATAGATTCGCCTTAAGGTTGCCATAAGTTAGAAATTACTTGTAGGCCCCCAGTACATAAACCAGGCTACTTGAAGGATAGTATCTTCCTGTATAAGACTGTCTGAGTTCTAAGATCTTTGGAGAGGCTCTTCTCTGTGTCCCACTCCTTGTCAAGCTTGTTTGGTGAGAAGCAAGGAGAGGACCTTTTTGGTGACTGCTCCCATACATTGGAACTTGCACCCTGGGATGGCTCCTTCTTTGCTTTTCTTCTGCTGGCAAGTAAAAACTTTACTATGCCATCAAGCTTTAAAAAAACTGGTTGTGATGTGCTTTTAATGTGATATAGTGCTGTTTTATAGATTTAAAAAATATTTTCTTTTAATGAATTGTAAATGTTTTAACTCTATAGATTGTTTAAATGTTCTTAAATTAAATACTTTATATACTCACGGATCAATCTAGAAATTTTAATAATAATAATAATAATAATAATAATAATAATAATAATAATAATAATAATAATAATTTATTCTTATATACCACTGTTCCTTTTTCAAGATCATAGCAGTGTACACGTTAAAAGACAGTATAAAAACAGCAAAAAACAGCGTTAAAACATCAAATAACAATATAAAAACAGATAATAAAACATCAACTCATAGGGGGGAAAGCTTGACGGAAAAGGAAAGTTTTTAGCATCTTCTTAAATCCATCAAGGGATGAGGCTGTGCAGAGCTCGTCGGGCAGGGTATTCCATAATCTGGGGGCTGAGATTGAAAATGCCCTCTGTGTTGCACTATAATGAGCACTTGGAATAGACAAAAGATGTTTCCCACCCGACCTGAGAGTGCGGGGCGGATTGTACGGGAAGAGGCGGTCCTCCAAGTACCCTGGGCCCAAGCCATTTAGGGCTTTATAGGTAATAACCAACACCTTGTATTGCGCTCGGAAGCGAATGGGCAGCCAATGGAGGTCTTTCAATACAGGTGTTATATGACTGGCCCTGGAGCATCCAGTGACCAGTCTAGCAGCCATGTTCTGCACCAATTGTAGCTTCCAAGTTTGGTACAAGGGTTGCCCCATGTAAAGCGCGTTACAGAAGTCTAAACGAGAGGTTACCAGAGCATGTACCACGGTTTCAAGGTCGGCCCAGGTAGGGACGCAGCTGGCGTATCAGCCGAAGCTGAAAAACGGTGCTCCTGACCGTCGCATCCACCTGAGATGTGAGGTGGAGCGACGAGTCCAGGAACACCCCCAGGCTGCGATCAGAGTCCTTCACAGGGAACGTGACCCCATTCAGGACAGGTGGAACAATTTCTTTCCCCGGACCAGGAGAACCTATCACCAGTACTTCCGTTTTCTCTGGATTCAAACTGAGTCTGTTTTCCCTCATCCAGCCCATTACTGACTCCAAGCAGGCATTTAGAGGAGAAATGCCCTCCTTAGTCACTGCATCAGTCGGAGACACAGAGAAGACTATTTGGGTGTCATCAGCGTACTGATAACACCGCGCCCCGTATCTCCGGATGATCTCTCCCAGCAGCTTCATGTAAATGTTGAATAGCATGGGGGACAAAATCGCTCCTTGAGGGACCCCAGATGTAAGGGCCCTCTTGTCGGAGCGACAGTCCCCCAGCTCCACCATATGGAATCTACCCGAGAGGTAGGAACGAAACCACTGCAAAGCAGTGCCCCCGATACCCAACTCCCTCAGGCGATCCAGAAGGATACCATGGTCGATGGTATCGAAGGCCGCTGAGATGTCCAAGAGCACTAACAGGGACACGCTACCCCTGTCCATGCCCAGACGGAGGTCATCGACTAAGGCGACCATGGCAGTCTCAACTCCATAGCCCGCCCGGAAGCCAGTTTGAAATGGGTCCAGAAAATCAGTCTCCTCCAAGATCCCCTGGAGCTGGAAGGCAATTGCCCTCTCGATCACCTTCCCCAGAAATGGTAACAGCGAAACAGGCCGATAATTGTTCCGAATTAGGAGGTTTAGGGAGGGCTTTTTCAACAATGGTTTTACTATGGCCGTCTTCAAAGCAGATGGAAACTGTCCTTCCCTAAGAGATAAATTAATGATGCGGTGTAACATCTCTGTAACAACCGCTCCCCCTTGAGCTGTTAACCATGAAGGGCAGGGATTTCAAAAAATCGCTCAAAAGCCTGGGTCAACTTATCCATGGGTCAATATAAGTACTGTACTTTAGCTATTACCCAAAAAAAAAAAAAAAAAAAAAATCTGAACCATCCTCTTCTCTGAGTAGATTGGCAAAAAGTGGGACTTAGGGGCAAAACAGACTGGCAAATAAAGCCAGCTTCCCAGAGGTGTGGGGGTGTGGCGTTCAGACAGCAGCACACCCCAGACCACTGGGAAGCTGCACAGCTGACTGCACATGTGGTGGATTCATTATGTTTCAGCAGCACAGTGTTTATACACACTGCACCACAGAAACGCTGAAAAACCACCACCACCGTGGCAAAGGCACCCTTTTCCCAGCACAAAAAGGAGCAGTTTTCTGCTGCTTCTTTTTGCACAAAAAAAATGTCGGATTGGGGGTGTGGCTTGTGGTCACCACAGCCCCAACCCAGTGCTCAAAGGAGCAGTGTTAAGGCACCCCTTTACCACCATCTGTTTTTGGCCTAAGTCACCTAAAAGAAATACAAACCCATCTACTCTCTCTGCCACATTACTTCTTCCGACCTTTTTGATTGCTTAGGTAGGAAAACTGTGGTTGTGGCAGCTCTTTGGCGCTTCCCCTCAAAGGAGTGCTGAGAGGAATTGGGCTTTAAAGGATATGAATTAAGACATTTGTGTATGTTTTTCAGCTTTTCTGGGTTAAAATACAGGCAAAGTTATCACATTAAAGTTAAAGGGTATAATAACTGCAATGTGGTCACCATTTTCATCGCTTTGCCTTTTCATCTTTTATGACATGTCTACATTTTCTTAGCCCTGCCTGTGCCTGGTTGTCTTCCCACATATCACACAGCCACAATTTACTGTAGTTCCCTCCTCATTCATCAAGCCTTTACAGTGAGCAAAGCTATGCCTTCTGGGATTTTGTAAGTTCTTTGGCGTCATTTTTTCTTTACTTCATCCATTACATCCTTTGTTACATCCTAAGTTTTACCCTTGATTTATTTGTGTGTCATATCAAAAATCCACAATTTTGGCTCAAAACCTGCCCTCAACCTATACATGAGGTCAAGTATATACAGAATATGCACAGACAGATCCATGCACATGCGTGCACACTGATTTTTAATTATTTAATTTGTACTAGTAGTAATAATTTGCAACCTGCCTTGAATCTTGTTATTGAGAAAAGGAAGAATATGAACGAAAATGAAGTGAAGGACAAATTTTGCAGAGAAAGTTTGCCATGGCCTTAGTCCGAGGCTGAGAGTGTGTGACTTGCCCACGGTTACTCAGTGGGTTTCCATGGAGAAGCGGGGATTAGAGACTTGGTCCTTCTGAGTCCTAGTTTTGTATACCACGCTGGGTCTCCTAGTTCACTTTACAATAGTTTTTCAGACTGGTAGTTCTTTGTTCCTGACAGGGAAGGCCTAGTCAGAGGCTGTTCAGTAAGTTGAGAGCTCAGTGTGGCATAAATCTGTATGCAGAACTACCAAGGTATATAAGGTACACATGACTGCAGCCAGGAGGTCCGAATACAGTTGGAGCTTTATATCCAGGTGCAGATACAAAAAAAGCAGGACCTCAAGTCCCATTCTCCTTAATGACCGTGCAATGTGTGCACAGCTACTATCAAAGCCGTGTGCATGCATAGCCATTTGGGACAATGGGGCTTGCTGTCTGCAAATGCTCAGATTTGCGGATGGTAAGCCCACAGATACAGAGGTCCAACTGTAGTATTATAAGGGCAATGGTTTGGTGCCAGCTGGAGGAATGAGCAAGGTACTGCTGTCAGGAGGGATACACTGCCTTTCATCTTGTCTTACAGCTGTCTCTCAGTGGATGCGGCATCGATGCTTGAAGCTCAACATGTCCAAAACAGAGCTTCTCATTTTTTCCCCCTAAGTCTACTCTTCAATACTTCTTTTCTGTTTCTGTTGATGGTATTTCTATTTGACCAGTCCAGAAAGCCCGTAGTCTTGGTTTTATTTTTTATTCTTCTCTGTCGTGTATCCCCCAGATCCAGACCACAGCTAAGGCATTTAGATTCTTTTTTTATTTATACAATATTGCCCAAATCCGACCATTTCTCTCTGCCCCTACTGACAAGATTCTGGTCCATGCCCTAGTGGTCTCATGACTTGATTTCTGTAACATCCTTCTGTCTGGGCTTCCTCTTTCTCACCTCCGTCCTTTAATTTCTGTCCAGCATTCCACTGCCCGCATAATTACATCCTCCCACCGCTTCGACCATATCTCTCCTTTATTATCATCCCTTCACTGGCTCCCCTTCCCCTTCCCCTTCTGTTTTCAGTATAAGCTCCTGTTGCTGACTTTTAAAGCCCTCCATGGGCTGGCCCCTCCTTATTTATCAAACCTTTTTCTCCTCACCTTCCCGCTCAGGCCCTCTGTTCTGGTAGTTGAGGTCTGCTGTCTCAGCCTAGGATTTTCACTGCCCCTTCCCGAATTCGTCCCTTTTCACTGGCTGCCCCTCACTCCTGGAATCGCCTTCCCCCATGAACATGGGTCAGCACTTCTTTAACCAGTTTCAAAACTGAGTTGAAGACCATCCTGTTCAGAGAAGCGTTCCCAGGCACTGTGTGACTATTATTTGTTATTTGATGTTTTTAATTTGTTGTCTGCTTTACTTTATTGAACCCTTTCCTGTATTGTTATGCATTATTTATATTTATTATGCTATTATTTCTTAGATTGTATGCCATGAGCAGGTTTACTTTATCTATTTTATTGTTTGTATGTACAGCATTGTGTAAATCTACAGCGCTATACAATAAAGCATAATAATAATAATCTGCAACATTTCTTTTGCAAGTCCCATTTGTCACTGTATAATAATCATCACTGCATCTTGGAGTAAAAGGATTGGCTGAAATGGGGATGGAGAATCTGTGCCTCTCCATGTATTGGACTAGAATTCCTCTCATCTCTGATCAGTGGTCATACTGAGTGAAGGTCATGGGAGTCCCACAACTTCTGAAGGACCACAGGTTTCACATGCCTGGTCTAAGCGTCAGTGATACTGAAGTCTCAAGAAAAGACTATTTATAGTCTCTTGGACATCTGAAATTGTTTGAACAAAATCCGCATAAAGATATCTGTAATAATGTAGCTTACACTTTTAGTCTGAAAGCCATGGTACTAATAGCTTCCCAAAGTATGTTGTTTTGAATTAATCATAAATTAAATTATGTTTTGAATTAAACATAAATTGAATGCACTCCTGAAATTACAGCTTTAAACAATTTTAGTTAAGGAACTTCATCCAAGGCACTACATGCAGTTCTACATGGAAGGATGCAGGCCTCTTATTTATGGCCATCTTTACTTTTTTAGTTGTTCAGTGTACCGGCACCAAGTCTGCAGTTTAAGGCTGTAACTACTTTATGGCATAATGGGAACAAGCCAAAGTTAGCTAAAATAATCTGCTTGTTCCTGTAAGATTAAGGCCTAAGACATGAGATACACACTGCATTAATTCATCTGTTGAAAATAATCTCCTAGAAGCCAAAGTCAGAGTGCTAAGATATGAATCCTGAAGATTCTCTGCAACCAGGCACACATAATAGTGGGACCAAGGAACCATGACACTTTTCTCTGCCCACTTTAAAAATCTCTATCTTTCATATATTTTGTGTTTTCACCTGTAAAATGTTGGAGGGTATGGTATTGGCTAGGCCTAAAGGCACCAGATCCCATCTAATCTTGGTAGCTAAGCAGTGTCAGCCCTGATAAGTACTTGGATGAGAGGTTGTCAATGAATATCAGGTGCTGTAGGCTATATTTCAGAGGAAGGAACTGGCAAAATCACTTCTGAGTATTCCTTGCCTAAGAAAATCCTGTGGCATACATGGGGTCACCATAGATTGACAGGAAACTTGAAGGTGTGTGTGTGAATACACATTCAGGCACGGCACTGGCTGCAAGTTAATAAACATACATAGTCTCTGAAATGTTATCTGTTTCCAAATTTTGAATTCCTTTTTACTGCATAATACCCAGTGTGATGTTGAGACATCCACAACACTGGAACGGTGAAAGCAGTGAGTCAACCATGAAATGGAACTAGTATCTATGTGCTACATCTGAAGAAATTAGTTCTCTTTTCCCCCCTCCCTTCTTCTTTTTCTACCTTAAAAATTAAACTCCTATTAAATTCATGTATTCATCTTTTGGAAACACAGGCTATCAATCAGTGCAAAATAATGTCACTCTGGTTGGTGTCGGATTGTAAACGTGCTTCTGATCTTTGAAGTCACTTTTGTATAATCTAATTATAGCTGCCATAATTGGCTTAAATCCAGTGTCACTTCTCACAGTATGCTCCTTTCACTGTTAAGTGGAGTTGGAATGCCATAACAAAAATGGAATCCCTTTGAAAGGGAGCTGACAAGTATCATGTAGTATTATTGATGTGACACCTTAACCTCATACAATATTCGTTCACTTCTAGCTCTCTGCTATGAATTTTTGTCCCTTCAAGGTGACTTCCTCCAGTCTGTTTTTCCAGCTGTAGATGAAATACCAGTCTTGATAATGAATCAAAAGAAGTTTAATCATTTTTCGCCAAAGATTTCCTTTGAGGATAAAGTCTTTCTAAGTTAATTGGGCACAGCCTAATAAATTCTCCTGAAATTTCTCATTCATAAGAATCACCTACTTTACAAAACTGTATTTTACATCTTGTTAGAAATGTTTGAAAATATATCTGACTGGTTTCTAGGTGGGAGAAAAATTATGGGTGTGTGGGAGTTGCATATTCACAATTTAACTCAAATGTCCTTTTTAAAAATAAATGCATGACTGTCACTATTTTAAATGTTAAGCTAGACAAAGGGGAGTGGGATCAGAAGACCAAATGAATGTACAGCAGGGATTCAGAGTAAGCAAATAACAGGAAAGTATGAAGTAGACTAGTGTTGAGAGTCACTTAGGAAGCTATAGTCAGGTTATTCAGGAAAAGAGAGCTGTGCCAAAAACCTCAGGAGGAGGTCAAAAACTCCAGATGTGATTTAGGAGAAATCTAATAAATCATGTTAACATGACAGGTGCATGTTGTTTACTCAGTGATGCTACTGTTTACTAAAAGAAAGAGAAAAGGGAACTCTGCTTATGATGCCCAAGAGATAGTCTTACTGGGATTCATTTTAAATTGTTGCTCATTTGTTTAACTCTTTGGATGCAGTATGTCTTTGAAAGAGGAGCATAAAAAGGTAACCATTAAGGACTGTAGAAAAGATATAATCATATACATGCACTGCATGAATGGATTAGTTTATCCCTTTGATTTAAAAGTGCAAACTGAAATAAGACAAGAATGAAAACTTCCTGTGGAGAGAAAACAGAAGTGGTAATTCTGCTTCTCCCTCAGTGCTGCCCTGTCAGCCCAATCTTTGAATGTAGGAGAGGTTCTAACATCAGAGCTCTTGAAGATAAGGATAAGGTTTAACTCGTGTGTCTTATTACTGTTATGCACTGGTTTTGCCCCAAATCTTGTTCCTACATGCTACATTCTTCTCCCCTCTCCACTTCTCCCCTTCCCTCCCTGGACTACATCTGTAATACTCTCCCAAATTGGTATAAAAACTAGTTTGGAGATTAAGATGTTAAATTATTTTTAAAAACACAGTTGATTGCAGAAGATATTAATATTTGCAGCAAAATAAAACACTCTGAGAAAAAAACAGTGTCAACATTACTAGAGACAAGTATGAACCACCAGTTGATTTAGACTTACAATTCCCATCAAGCCAACCAGCATGGTGAGGGATAATGAGACATGCAGTCCAAAAAGAAGTAGAAGGCCAGATTTTCTACCCCATCTAAATAAACAGGCAAGTGTATAAATGAAACCTTCAGGTCCTTATTATTGCAGCATTTTAACACACATTTCTTTGGTCATGGTACACAAAGTGTTGCACATCAGTGGATCATTTCTTGAACTTCTGATAAAATGTATGTAGGAACTGGAGACATTTATTAAAAATATGGTTCATGCCTGGTGTTTATAAATTATGTATATGAAGATGAGAGCACTGTATTACACAGGGATAGGCTGCCTTCTGGTGGGTTTTGAAAAATAACAGTACATTTACAATTCGGTATAGCAGTTAAATGTTAAGGCACTGATGAATACTGAGACTGGAGATGAGGAAGATGCAGACTGGAGAGGAGGAAAAGGTTTTCCCTCTTCTCACCCATGTTCTGCCATGTGTATAGGTCACATGGGCAAACCATTAGAAACACAGATAATTTCCCCTATGACGTCATGCCACATCTGGCCCTCAACTGGTGAGTGAAATTTTGTCAAGTGAAAAAAAAAAAAAAAGGGTTTCCCTGGTGTTTGCCCATTTTGCTTCTCTGGTGTTTTCTATTAATTTCTCTATTAATTTCTCACACAGGAAAAGGGCACTCCTATATTCTGCTCTGCTTCAGCAAAGTTGTGAATGACTGACAGTAACTAATCGGATTTTAAAATGAGCTTATTAAAGATCAAATAAAAATCTGAAATAATGAACATGTGGTTAGTGTGTTGGGCTGGAACTTGGGAGATGCAGATGTATGTCTGCACAAAACCATGAAACTCATGGGATAACCTAGGGCCAGCCACTGTCTCTCAGTTTCTTCTGCTTCATAGGGTTCTTCTGATGATAAATGAAGTGGGGAAGAAGAAAACCATGTATATCAATTTCAGCTCTTTGGAGGAACAATAGAGTATATATCCATCCATCACTTTATTTATAGCTCATCTTTCTTCCAGACCAGGATTCATGGTGGCATACAAAAGGCAAAAAATTATGATAAAATAATTAACATAGGCGCGTTCTACACAGGCCTTTGGCCTGCCCCCAGTACATACTAGGAGTTGGCCGAGGATGCAGCGTCCAATTAGGCCTCACCCCTAGTACGTACTGGGTACGTCAAAATGGCTTAGCATCCACATGTCATGGTGCGGTTATGACACCGCAAATGCACCACTGGCACATTGCTGTGTCATAACCGCACCGCAAAAAGAACCTGCTTTTTGCAGGTTCTTTTTGCTGCGCCGGTTTGTCCGCCGCGGTTCCCTTGCTCAGAAAACACGGGCGCTGGCAGAGCACCCTTTTTGGGCACTCTGTAAAGCGCCACAGTTAAAAACATAGGATAGTTGAGATTACAACAATATTAAACTAACAGCAGAATTAAAACCATTTAAAATATTGCTTTAAAACAAAGATTAGAAACAGAACAGCACCATAAAAAGCCCTTCCCTTGCTAACCATCCATCCCCAAAGGCATGCTGGAATAGAAAGTTCTTAACCTGGTACCAAAAAGACAGCAGAGGAGCAATCCTGACCTCCAAAGTGTGAGAGCAGCCACAGAGAAAGAATATAGATACATCCAGTCAAGAAATTGTACACACATGTGCTTACTGACTGATTTTGCCATCAAGTAGTTTAAAATATGTAAATGGCTATCAGAATTCAGATCATGATTATATTATGATAGTTTAGAATAGAGCAAGATAGTTTAGCTGCCCAACAAGTAGTGTGGGCAGCGTGGAAGGAAGGAGATCTTTTGAATGGCTGTCTCACATTTTACACCGGAAGGTCCCCCTCTGTCCCAGCAAACTTAATTTTGAAGCTCTGGGACTTTTGATTTTGCTGTGCATGGGTGGTCCTGGAACCAAAGCACAAAGGATAACAAGTACCCACTATAATTTGAGCAGAGACAAGTGTTTTTTGGCACACTGTGCATATACAGTAGACTCTTGTTATACGCTGGGGTTTGGTTCCAATGTCCCCTGTGTATAACAAAATCCGTTTTCCTTATAAATGGTGTTCCTTATAAAAAAAAAATGGAAAATCAAGGTTTGATATTTGAAATTTATACTTTTTTTGAACATTTTCAAACCGTGGATGCTTGAATCCGTGTATAAAAGATCCGTGTATAAGAAGGGCCGACTCTCTTAAAATACAACTTTCTTGACAACATCATGTGTATCAAAAGGATTGTTTTCTTGCCTGTTTTATGTCAACATTTTACTGTTTCTGTACATATACTAGTGCACTAAACAAAGAAACTTTCTTCACTATACATGTGTTTATTGGCTTATCTATACTTCTGTGTGAAATCTGTCTTCTACCTTTGCCCTCTTATCTACTCTTTATGACCAACATGTTTTTAATATCTGTTACATTTCACGCAGATCTTCTATTCCCCCAATTCCTGCTGGTGCATATATTGCTCTACAGAGAGTTCACTCTGTGCATCTGATGAAGTGGACTGGAGTCCATGAAAACATATGCTGAAATATCTGTTTGTCTCAAAAAATGCTGCTAGATCCTGCCTCTCTCCTCCCAGTTTTCCTTCTTATTAAGCAATGAAGTACTGTATATTTAGAATTCATCCCATTGTATCTTTAATTACTACACTTCTTGAAGCTGTTGCCTTAAAACTGTAAAGTGCAGTGGCTATCAGGCTGTTTTTCCCCCCTGAAACCTGCTTCAGTACTTCTCTGCACCAACCTACTTAGAGAAGAAAACAGGTGAATTACATCTCCTGGATGTTTCTAGGTGCATGATTCATCTAGATTACAGAGGGTCCTATACAACATGATTTTAAAAATGCAAATTTTTCAGAACCAGAAATTGACCATTTTTGTGTTTTTTCTTTTTTACTGTCCATGCAAAAACACCCCTTTGCAGGATCCCAGGAAATAAAATTGGTTTCTGGAATCTTCCACTTACCCACCTAATTTAAAATAGAGACAACATTATCTATCAAATCTAATAAGTTAATAAAATGGTTTCCTGCCATGTATAAATGTTAACAGAAATGATTGGCTTTTAATATCCATGTATTTCATATTTTAACATCTAATATATGTCAACCATAAACTTGAGTTTATGGTTTGGTTTGGTTTTCAAATTGACACATCAATTCAGCCAACTCTCCTTCTAGCATAAAAAATGTTTTGCTAAAAAAGAGGAGAAGGGAAACATTGTAAAAGCTGCACTTCATATTTTTGACCTTTTTTGTATTACAGTGCGCCTGCATAATACGCAGGGGCATTATACGCTGCTTTCAGCATATGCTGAAAGCAACGCTGCTTCTTTTGGTGCTGTGCGCCAGAAGAAACAATGGCACGCATGCCGGTGGTGCGTGCGTGCATGCGTGCTGCTGTGCGTTGCCACAAACACGAACCCAATTACTTGTAATGGGGCTCAAGCATACACACTTTTTGTTTTACATGGGGGGGCCCTCTGGAACAGATCCCCCTCCTAAAACAAGGGCACACTGTATCTGTAAATTCACACAGATTTCAGTTTTACATTCCTTCGTTTAGCAAAGCATTAGGCATTGGAAAAATATACAAGGTAACTCAAGAAGGGAAATTGTTTTAGTGTTATTAACACAAATGAGGGCACAGTAAATCTTTTTTAAAACTGTATGGTACTTCTAAAGGAAAATTCTTTTAACCCTCATCCCACCCCACCTTGGTTATGGAAAAAATAACTTTTTTATTTAGTGAAAGGTAAAGTGAAAGAGTACAATTATAACAACTGCATTGTCACTGTGTTTGACTGTGTGTGTGCTTGTGTGTATCATACCTTTAAGTGTATACTGACTTGCAGTATGCTAAAACAGTGTAATATAAATGCAATGGGATCAACCAGGAGCCTGAGTCTCATTCCTGTTTCAAGTAACTGAGCAAATGAAGAAACACTGCACTATCCTGTGTTAGGAAAAAAGCATTCTTCCAAACCATTGCTTCACCAGTGTAAATTCTAGAGTGTTGTGTAATAAGTGAGACAGCTTTCATATCATCTCTCACTTCTTAAGGCTGCAACATTTTGTTATTGTACCATATCATCTTAAGTTTGTGTCTAATGTCTGTAGTTCCCATTGATTTTTGGAAAACAAGGTATATTTGCTGCAATTTGGGATGTAGTTACAAGGAACATACTAACTTATTTCAGTCATACATACATCAGAAAAACATGAGACAGGAAAACCAGTCTATCACTGTTGACACTGGTTATGCAGATGCTACAAAAGAGCCTCAGGAAGTGGTACATCATCAGAGTAGAGCATGCAACGATGCCTTACCTCCTCATCCTTCATTATACAGCCCATCATAATGGGGTGGGGCATTTTGTAAGGCTTAAGTGAAAGCTGAGAATCTGGCAGTGTTGTTCTTCAGTCAGAGAGCTAGATCTAAACACAAGCAGTTCTGAATAACGTAGCATATTTTATTAATCAGAGTGTTTTTGAGTTTTGCAAAAGAATTTATGGACAGATCTCCACAGATAGTTTTGTTATTATTATTGTTGGGTGCCATTTAATTGTGTGCTAAGTATTGGTCAGAAGGGTATTTAAGCTGGTGTTAATTTGTGATCAGTGTATACCTATAATGCCTTTAAAGTGGTTCATTACTGGGGGAGGGAGGTATTTGAAACAGAGATATTCGTTAGTTTTGAACCTTAACTGGATAAATTAGTGACAAATATTATTACACTTAATATATGCCTTAGCAGTAGTGCTTTTCCTTGCCAGGTTTCTGTGGTAGTTTTTACTTTTCTCTTAGGAATTACTGGCGGTCACAGATGCAGATATGAATTTGGACAGGGATAAAGTAGTACAAGAGAACTAAGGACATTTTCTCTTGGGCTGAGCTTGATGGACAGTTTTTTCCTTGCTCCACATTTCATGGCTCAGTTATCAGGAAGGAATTTGTTCTTAGATCAGATTAGTGGGTAATATGATTTGCTTAACTGAGCCCTCACCACAGGCATCTGATGTAGTGCACCTTAGTCTGTCTTGTTTCTTATTTGTTGCTTGCTGTACCCTGGATGATTAAATGAGTAGTTGTCTTTTATTGTATGGCTGATACATTGGGAATGTTGGGTATGGCGGCTTCGGCCCTGGTGTGGGATATTAGATTACTTTGAGGTCTCGCCATTCCAACAGTACCGGGAGTTTTGAACACTGTTGTTTGATATTTTTAACCTGATAATTTTTTTCTTCTTAAAAAGAAAAAGCCAATTTCTTCAAAAACCTAATAGTAGCAGCTCTGCATGTGCTGAGAAGACTGCTGTTCTAAAGCTGTGCTCTTCTTGAAATGCTGTTTTCTTTCAAAAGTACAGCACAAGACAGCAGGGTCCATCTGAGAGAGGTATGTTGAGCTGTCATGTTTCATACTGGAGATTAGAACATGGGATTAGAAAAGATGCAGGTGTTCAGACAACATTTCAAATCTGACGGAGGCAAAAGTTCAGAGTCTAGACTTCTGGTGCCCATGGACAATTACCTGGAAAGAGTCCAAGATAGTTGTCACTCTCAAAGGTCTGCTCTTACTAATATCAGTCACCTCAGTATATAGGGAAACTTTATCAAAGTCCAGGACATCCAGCTGGAATGCAGATTGCTTGGAAATGAGAAAGTTTGTTAACAATAAAAATGCAGCTCGAGCACATGTGAGGGCATCCTAATATTGAAGAACTTGTTCAGGAATAATACCATATCTAGGAACAGTGCTGTGGCACCGCACCAAATGCAAGCCTATGTGAAAGAATTTAAAAGCAGCTGTGAGGTTGTTCCTCCATTGAGCTAATGCATATTGAGGAGGAGGAAGACATGATTCTGATCTTCCTACAACAATGATCTGAAACATTACTTTCATTGAAACAGCTGTTGGTATAGCCAAAACATCACACCTAGAGATGGTGGGCATTGTTATTGAAGTGGAAAATACTAGAATTTTTGAAGTAAATCAATTCAACATATTGCTGTAGGTGATGTAGTTTTGACATTCAGAAGATTAATCAAACAAGGTTAATATGGTTAACTTATAAGGTGGAGAGTGTAAGGAGCTTATCGCTCCACTTAAATAATCTGGCTTACCTCATTCAAACTGAAGCCTAAATTGAGAGGCAGCTGTGTCCTACTGCAAGGATTTTTCCGCCAAAGCCACTGGGTGAGTACAGCTTGGCTACAGTCCAGATCCCAGGCAAGCTCCAGTGGCCATTATTCCAAGTCAGAAAGCTCCCGGTTTCTAAATAAGGCCACGGGAATTCACCTGGGACCTGGGCTGCAGCTGGGCTATACTCTCCCAGTGGCTTTGGCGGCAAAATCCTTGAGGTAGGACCCAGCTGCCTCCTGATTTAGGCTTGAATTTGGATGAGGTAAGCTGGGTTATTTAAGTGGAGTGATAAGCTCCTTAGGAAAATCTGATCATTCCAAGAGTAACGTCAAAGGATTTCATGGCCGGCATCCATAGTTTTTTGTGGGTTTTTGTTGGACTATGTGGCCATGTTCCAGAAAAGTCTCTTCCTGATTTTTCGCCAGCATCTGTGGCTGGCATCTTCAGAGATTTCTGAAGATGCCAGCCACAGATGCTGGCAAAACGTCAGGAAGAGACTTTTCTGGAACATGGCCACATAGCCCGAAAAACCCACAAAAAAAATTCCAAGAGTCTTCAAAAAGAGAGAAGAGATCCTATTTGCTTCTTGATTATTTTCCTAAGTGATCTTTTGATGGAGGAAGGGCCCTTTGCTGATCAATGACCATCACACCAAGTGCTTGATCATAATCCATTCCCTGCACTTTCAAATTGAGTGAGATCCATTTCCCCGCTGCAAAGAGATGGCGAAAAACTCATACAGGGAGGACATGTTCCCGTTCCTTCCCTTTTCATTTATAGGTGTACCTTAGTTAACGAAGTAGATGTTCTCCTGGTCATTCCTTCTTTAAAAGAAAATTTGATACTAGAGGCAGAAATAACCTGGAAAGAATAGAGATATGTTCCTGCACCACCAACCCCCCCCCCCAAAAAAAACCCAGAGATAAACCTGATTATTCAAAAATAACAATATGTTCATGCAAAATGAACCAATCCTTGCATAAGTAAGCAAAAATCTTATGAAACTTTTAGACACCACTTGAAGGTTTCTTCCAAAATGCATCCAGCAATGAAGTCTTCCTTCACCAGCCTCAACTTTTCTTACAATTCCCATTTCTGTGGCTAAATGTATAGATGAATAATAATAATAATAATAATAATAATAATAATAATAATAATAAATAATTTTATTTTTATACCACTTTTCCAGAAGATCAAAGTGGTGTACACAAAATTTAAAACCAGTTACAAACACATCATAAAATAGATAAAACAAATAACACAATATACAGTATACAAATCTAAAACAATCATTTGAAAGGGTGAGGCAGAAGCTTGATGGAATCAAAATACACAACTTCATTTTCCAGAGGGGAAGGTTTGACAGAAGAGGAAAATTTTAGCCTCTTTTTGAATGTTTCTAGGGGGGTGATCAGGTGGAGTTCCTCGGGAAGACTGTTCCAGATTTGTGGGGCCGCTACTGAGAAGGCCCTCTGGGATGTAGTAGCATATTTAGATGATGGAATTTCTAGCAAATTATTCCCGGTTGTTCTGAGTGTGCGGGGCGGATTATATGGGGAGATGCGGTCTCTCAAGTAACTCGGGCCCAAGCCATGTAGGGCTTTATAGGTAATAACAAACACCTTGTATTGTGCTTTTTAACATACTGGGGGGAACAAGTGAGACAGTGTCATCAGCTCTTTCATTTTCTCTGATTTTTGCTGTTCATGCACACTTAGTATTCTGGAGGTAGCTGCTATTTATCTTGACTGTTGTAGGCAGCAAATCTTGCCCCTCTGCAGAAACCACTTGCCAGTGTTTATACAAACCAGTTAAACATAGATGAAACAGGCTAGATGTTTGAGCTAGCTCTAAATGACAGGGATTTCAGATTAGTTACAAAGGTATTATTTAATAGACTGCCATAATTTTTTCATTCACTTGCATTTCTTAGACTGTAGCCATAATGTGCATATTCAGAAGTAGCATTCTAATTCTTTGTCATATTCTGAATATCTTTCAGAACATATCCTTACAACATTTACTAGTTAGCCCACAGTTGTAATGAAGTGTCCCTTGATTACATTCAGCTTGTTCTTAAGGTGCTGTAACTTGATTTCCTGAAGGCATCAGGCAATGTAGAGAGGAATTGCATGGCTTACTTAATAATAATAATAATAATAATAATAATAATAATAATAATAATAATAAGTTTTATTTATAGACCGCTATTCTGCTTTGATCATAGCGGTGTACAAGTAAAAAATGACAAATACAAAGTACAATCAAAATATTTTAAAAAGAAATAATTGATATTAATTTAAAAAGAATGTTGTCTTCCAGGTGAGGCCTGTTGTTGCTGGCCTGCCTCTCTCCCCCTAAAGATGGTGGTCAGGGAGGATGCTCTTTGTCTTCAGGCCAGGCCTCTCTCCCCTCAAGATGGTGGTTGGAGGAGGGCTCTTGTCTTCCAGGCCTGGCCTCTCTCCCCCTCAGATGGTGGTTGGAGGGGGCTCTTTGTCTTCCAGGCCCAGGCCTCTCTCCCCCTCAAGATGGTGGTTGGAGGTGGGCTCTTTGTTTCCAGGCCAGGCCTCTCTCCCCCCAAGATGGTGTTTGGAGGAGGGCTCCTTGTCTTCCAGGCCAGGCCTCTCTCCCCCTCAAGATGGTGTTGGGAGGAGGCTCTTTGTCTTCCCAGGCCAGGCCTCTCTCCCCCTCCAGATGGTGGTTGGAGGTGGGGCTTTGTCTTCCAGGGCTGGCCCTCTCCCCTCAAGATGGTGGTTGGAGGAGGGCTCTTTGTCTTCCAGGCCAGGCCTCTCTCCCCCTCAAGATGGTGGTGGAGGTGGGCTCTTTGTCTTCCAGGCCAGGCCTCTCTCCCCCTCAAGATGGTGTGGAGGAGGGCTCTTTGTCTTCCAGGCCAGCCTCTCTCCCCCTCAAGATGGTGGTTGGAGGAGGGCTCTTTGTCTTCCAGGCCAGGCCTCTCTCCCCTACGATGGTGGTTGGAGGTGGCTCTTTGTCTTCCAGGCCTGGCCTCTCTCCCCCTCAGATGGTGGTTGAGGAGCTCTTGTCTTCCAGGCCAGGCCTCTCTCCCCCTCAAGATGGTGGTTGGGGAGGGCTCTTTGTCTTCAGGCCAGGCCCCTCTCCCCCCAAGATGGTGGTTGGAGGAGGGCTCTTTGTCTTCCAGGCCTGGCCTCTCTCCCCCTCAAGATGGTTGTTGGGAGGGCTCTTTGTCTTCCAGGCCTGGCCTCTCTCCCCCTCAAGATGGTGGTTGGGGTGGGCTCTTTGTCTTCCAGGCCAGGCCTCTCTCCCCTCAAGATGGTGGTTGGGGAGGCTCTTTTTCTTCAGGCCAGGCCCCTCTCCCCTCAAGATGGTGGTTTGGAGGAGGGCTCTTTGTCTTCCAGGCCTGGCTCTCTCTCCCCCTCAAGATGGTGGTTGGGGAGGGCTTTTGTCTTCCAGGCCTGGCTCTCTCCCCCTCAAGATGGTGGTTGAGGAGAGCTCTTTTTTCTTCAGGCCAGGCCCCTCTCCCCTCAAGATGTGTGGTTGGAGGAGGGCTCTTGTTCTCCAGGCCTTGCTCTCTCCCCCTCAAGATGGTGGTTGGAGGAGGGCTCTTTGTCTTCCAGGCCAGGCCTCTCTCCCCTCAAGATGGTGGTTGGAGGGGGCTCTTTGTCTTCCAGGCCTGGCCTCTCTCCCCCTCAGATGGTGGTTGGAGGTGGGCTCTTTGTCTTCCAGGCTGGCCTCTCTCCCCTCAAGATGGTGGTTGGAGGGCTCTTTGGTCTTCCAGGCCAGGCCTCTCTCCCCCTCAAGATGGTGTTTGGAAGGGCTCTTTTCCAGGCCAGGCCTCTCTCCCCCTCAAGATGGTGGTTGGAGGAGGGCTCTTTGTCTTCCAGGCCAGGCCTCTCTCCCCCTCAAGATGGTGGTTGGAGGGGGCTCTTTGTCTTCCAGGCCAGCCTCTCTCCCCCTCAAGATGGTGGTTGGAGGTGGGCCTTTGTCTTCAGGCCTGGCCTCTCTCCCCCTCAAGATGGTGTTGAGGAGGGCTCTTTGTCTTCCAGGGCAGGCCTCTCTCCCCTCAGATGGTGGTTGGGGAGGGCTCTTTGTCTTCGGCCAGGCCTCTCCTCCCCTCAAGATGGTGGTTGGAGGAGGGCTCTTTGTTATGTATAAGAGGAGGACTCTGTTGAATGGTAACATCTAGTAGTTTATTTTGTATGTGTAAAATCAGGAGCTAGTAGAAGTTTCAAGTAAAAAGTAATTGGTTGGCTAGGGATGGCCATGGCTAATGGAAAGACAAATGTTTATAGTGAGTATCACTGGTTCATTCTGCATTGGTCCCTCATTAAGAGTAGATCAGCTCCAGAAAACATCTTTAAATGAAAGTGGCTGTTCAAAGTGTTTTTAAATGAAATGGCTGTCTTAGTTACTGTAGGCAATAAGTGGAAGGCCTTTATTTACAAGTGATGAGGCATTATTTGAGCTGCATGTCTTCCGCAGACTACATGAGTATGGTGTCTCAGTTATTTTGTCTGGATCACAACCACAATGATGGTTTTATCAGCTTCTATCAGTCTTTTATGCATATTTTTTTAAGAGGCCAGTTAGTGATCCTATTAGTGCACAGACTTCTTTGCAAAAATACATTTTAAATGTAGTTTGTAATAGATAAACACAGGTGATAGGGAAGGTCCCAGCAACATAATTAAGCCTCAGCTCATAAAAAGACTTGCAACACGATCCCCTAGAGACAGAGACCAGGCAAAGCTATGAACGCTCCTCTTGACTTATTTTTGCTTGACTGGTCCTGAAAATACAGAAACTAGGCCTCTGATGTAATTGCACCATATAAATAATTACCTAAGTATTAGTATTGTCTCTGCCGATTACCATTAAGAGATTTTCAAATATTCCCCTCCCCTCATATTCTTGTATGAAGAAAGGAGGGGGGTGGGGCAATCATCTACCTGCGAGTCGTCAGAAGCTCTGTCTAATACAAAGGTTGAGGATAAAGCTTAGGTTTTTGTTTCTTGTAGGCAAAAGAAATGCCTCCTTCAAAATAAGTCTCTGTGACTTATTCTCTCTTTTATCTTCCTGTAGCCTGCAAATCACCAAAAGATCGCAAAACAGACTATGGCGTGGAAGACAGATGCTCCACTCTTTCACCATGGTGGCAATCTACTATTGGAAAGAACTTTTCCGCTATTGCTGTGCTTCATATTGCCACCATGGATGGCCAGATGGTCAGTACAGTATTGCTCCTATTACCCAGCAGGTTCAGACAGCTCAAGGGCCAGAAGGATTTCCTGCCCTGGCTTTATAAAAACTGGTGCCTCTGTGCCCTGGCTGCTTGATCTGAGCAATTTGTTGCTCCAGCAAAGACTAAGAGCTTTGACTGCTTCTTGGCTCAACTGCCAGCTTAGCGGCTTGCATTGGATTCTCCTCTTATAGCTTGCCCAATCGAAAAAGTCTTACGCACTTAAATGATCTAACTTGCTAAATTTCTTGGCTTTCAAATCCCCACACATGTGTAGGAGGGTTTCTTGTTTTAAAGTCAGGCTTTTGGTTTATGCTTAGAATAGTTCATACTTAAATGTTTACCTCTGCAATAAGCATTTTCTTCTTAAGTAAATACCTGATTTGTTTTATAGGGATGCTGCAATCTGAGTGATTGTGTATCCACTTGTCGTCTATTTTTTCTGCATCCTAATACCTCTGCAGACTGTATTTATGCAGACTCGCAGTGTTCAACAATCAGTTAAATCACTATTGTGCATATTTTTATCTGACCATAGGTGTGCGATATCATTACAGGCCTAAACTACACATGTGGGTTTTTTAATATAATTTTTGAGGGGAGCTCTGGAAAAATGTATATAGTGAGTGATAGAATGTAAAGACATGAAGTAAAGGATATGATGAATGCACCTACACAAAAGGAATAGAACTTTTGGGGCAGAAAAAGATTTCTGACAATGTAATCATGTATAAGATATGGAAAAATGGGGAAATCACCAAAGAGGAATTCAAACAAATAGCGAGCCTGTGTAAAGTCAGAAAAGCTAAAGCGCAGAATGAACTCAGGCTTGCTAGGAGGTTAAGAACAACAAAAAGGGCTTTTTGGATATGTCCACAGCCAAAGGAGAAGAAGGAAACGGTAGGGCCACTGCGTGGGAGATGGCAAAATGCTAACAGAAGACAGAGGAAAGGCAGAATTACTAAACACCTTCTTTGCGCTCTTCTTCTCAGAAAAGGCAAAAGGGTGCTCACCTGAGGATAATGGAGCAGAGGACAGATTAGGCGAATTCATCACAGAATAAGTAAAGAAATAGTAGAGGAAACACCTTGTTAATCTAACGAATTTAAGTCTCCAGGACCAGATGAACTACATCCAAGGGTATTAAAAGACTGGCAAATGTAATATCGGAGCCATTGCAATAATCTTTGAGAACTCCTGGAAAACAGGAGAGATCCCAGCCGACTGGCGGAGGGCAAACGTTGTTCCCATCTTCAAAAAGGGGGAAAGAGGATCTCAACAACTTATCGTCCAGTTAGTCTGACATCAATCCCAGGAAAGATTCTAGAGCATAATTAAAACAAAGAGTCTGTGAGCATCTAGAAGCAATGCCATAATCACAAAAAAGTCAACATGGGTTTCAGAAAAAACAAGTCATCCCAGACAAATTAGTCTCTTTCTTTGATAAAATTACCAGCTTGTTAGATGAAGGAAATGCGTGGATATAGTATATCTTGATTTCAGTAGGCCTTTGACAAAGTTCCCCATGATATTCTTGCAAACAACTTGTAAAATGTGGGTAGACAAGGCAACTGTTACATGGATTTGTAACTGGTTGACCGATTGACGCAAGGGTGCTCAACAATGGCTCCTTTTCATCCTGGAGAGAAGTGACCAGTGGGTCCACAAGGCTCTGTCCTCGGGCCAGTTCTATTCAACATCTTTATCAATGACTTGGAGGCAAAATTGGGGGAATACTTATCAAATTTGCAGATGACCACCAATTAGGAGGTAGCTAATACTCCAGAGGACACAATCAGATTCAAAATGACCTGAACAGACCGAAGCTGGGCCAAAGCTAACAAAATGAAATTCAACACGGAGAAATGTAAGGTATTGCACTTAGGGCAGAAATGAAGCCACAGGTATGGATGGGGGACACCTGGCTGAATGAAACTACATGTGAAGGGATCTAGGAGTCCAGTAGACCACAAGTTGAACATGAGTGAACAGTGTGATGTCGGCAGCTAAAGGCCAATTGCATTTTAGGCTGCATCAATAGAAGTATAGTGTCTCGATCCAGGGAAGTAATAGTGCCACTGTATTCTGCTTGGTCAGGCCCCACCTAGAATATGCATTCCAGTTCTGGGCACCACAATTCAAAAGGACCATTGAGAAACTGGAGCGTGTCCAAGGAGGGCGACAAAATGTGAAGGGTCTGGAAACCATGTCCTATGAGGAACGACTTAGGGAGCTGGGGATGTTTAAACCTGGAGAAAAAGGTTAAGAGGTGATATGATAGCCCTGTTTAAATATTTGAAAGGGATGTCCTATTGAAGAGGGAGCAAGCTTGTTTTCTGCTGCTCCAGAGACTAGGACCGGAGACAATGGATGCAAGCTACAGGAAAAGAGATTCCACCTCAACATTAGGAGGAACTTCCTGACAGTAAGGGCTGTTCGGCAAGTGGAATGCACTCCCTCGGAGGGTGATAGAGTCTCCTTCCTTGGAGGTCTTTAAACAGAGGCTGGATGGCCATCTGTCAGGGATGCTTTGATTTGGATTTCTGCCCATGGCAGGAGTTGAACTGGATGGCCCTTGCGGTCTCTTCCAACTCTACGATTCTATGATTTATTGATTCTGGCTGAGGATTGAACAAACATGTGCCCTGAAATGATGCTGGGTCACTTCTGGTGTACCCCTAGGAGATGGAAGTAAGGCCTTTGGAGGGGCACAGGGCAAAAATTGTCCTCTATACCACATTCATAAATCATTCCCGATTTTGGCCACTGTGTTCATGTATTGCAAGAACAGTTCCTTAATTTCCCATCCAACTACCTGAGATTCATTTAAGTGGAAATGATAGAAACTGCGCCTGGTATCTTTTGCACATAAAGGTTATACTTACTCTCAATTACACCACATAATGTGATCCTGATGCTGGCAGTAATGTTGTTGTGTGTCTTGATGTCAAGTCCAACTTATTGCTATGCTAGAGCAAAACTATCATGGAATTTTCTTGGGAAGATTGGTTCAGAGAGAGTTTGCCTTTGCCTTTATCTGAGGCTGAGAGAGCAAGTGACTTACCCAAGGTCACTCAGTGGATTTCCATGGTTGAGCAGGGATCTGAATCCTAGTCTCTAGAGTCCTAATCCAGTGATCAAACCATGCACCATGGTACTTCAGAATGTATTTTAAACTTTATGAGGGATTCTCTATCTGCATTTTTGACTCAAGGGGTAGACATGCCAACACACTGGGACTGATGAGAGGCCCTTGGGCCTTATGCATCACCAAACAGTCAACAAACTTTTTTGGGACAGGAGAACAAGAACCTGTTCGAATATGGTAGAATGTCCAAGGACTGCTCAGTTCACTTTCACTGAATTGTCCACAATCTACTCTCATATATTTAAAAATCTTGTATTTTCATAATTCTGTCTCTGCTCCTTGAATATAGTTTCATCATCTGGCTTTCACGTGATTATTTGCATTATGTACCCCAGTTTGCTGTGTATGTTGTGAATTATAAGGAATTGTGGGTTGTATTACCACAGAAATGGGTGTGGCCCTCAAATGTTTATTTGCTCTTTTGAAGACTATCAGAACAAACAGTTCCATATTATTAAGAATATGGCCCTATACATCAGAAATCCAGTTTGCACATTTTGTATGCTTTATGGGTATAGTGAACTGGAGTATGGTGGGAAGGAGTAAAGGTAGTGTGCCACCCAATCACTTGATATCAGTAGGGATGTTTCTCTTTTAATGTGCTTCACTTTAGTTTGATCGTATTCTTGCAGCAAGTTTTGGGCTGGTTTTTTTGGCATCTGTAATATATAATTATCACAGCTTGCTGTGTCCCAAGTCTTCCAGAGAAAGGGAAACTAACACTGTGCAAGGAAGCCTATATTAACACAGAATAACCAAAACATCTCCACTCTCCAGCTTTCAAGGCTATTAAACTTTAGAAACGCTGAGGTCCAAAGAGTTCTGTGTCCCCTGGTGGGTGGGTTCTGGGCTCATTTTATTTTAGTAAAAGCTTCCAAACCATTTTCAAATTTAATGGGACTTTCAGAAACAGATTGTGATACAGCATGGAGAGGAAGTCCTATTTTATATAAATGGATAATCTGTGGGACATATCAACCCTTTAGGTGCCAGATGCCATCAGGCAATAGCAATAGTACCTTGGGCAATAGTAGTAAAAAGTCCAGTAGGAACAACCCTTTCACAAACATCGCTTTTTATCTTAATTTTCCTTAATTTTCTTACAATCAGAAAATCCTCCACCAATTTTAAATTAAATGTTTACTTAGTAATAATGTTTAGCCTTGCTCCCTTGTTTACTTTCAGTAGTCACTCACAACTGTTGATTTACCATCCTGTTTAAAGAACAGAGCAGCTGTGAAGAGCTCAAATACATTAAACTATTATCTTTATTTGTGTTTCATTGTATCTTTTAATGTTTTATGTTTTGCTTAGATTTCACATTTCAAAACTTCTTCAGTTTTCTGGTTGCCCTCTTGAACTTCTTCTCCTTTGTCAAGCCAGAAGGGCCATTCACATGAAGCCTTTATGATTTTGGTCCCATAAATCAGGTAGATTGATTTCACTCCTTAGTCTCATGACTCAAAACACCATAACAGAAGTTAGGATTGCTAGACTCAGTAGAAGACAGAGCTCCTGAGGTGTAAGGCGGTTTTCATCAAGTGGAGCTTTTCATGTCACAACACTAGGATGACAGGATAATTTGCAATAGCTACATCTCTCCCCTCTATTTTGTACAACAGTTAAAATCATTGGAGCTCTGTTCTTTGTTTAGCCTGTCAACCTGTAAGCAGCACTCATGTTTTTAAACATGCCTCCAGATGGGTAAAAATTCTCAGAAAGTATCAAGACTTTCCAATTCTTTATTACCTGCATCAGTATCCATAGATAGATGGATGATTTAAAAGCAAACAAACAACACTACTTACAAGTTTGTTCTGAATCCAGATAGGATTCAGTTAATAACTAAATATATATATATTTATTTGAGCAATTAACAGTTAATCACAGAACTTAATAATTCCATTAATAAGCAAAACACTTTGCTTATTAATTTTGTTATGTTTGTTAATCACTCAAATAACTTCAGTTAACTTCTGTTAGTCACTCCATATAATACAAACCTGAAATTCTGAAAAACACTTCATGCATCTGCTAAGTTGGACTGTAGTCTACATACACTGTGATACATTTATGATTTTTTAAAAAGAGCCACAGGACTTTTTGTTATATGTTTGTTATATATCATTTAATGGGGATATATTTATTAAACTGTATCATAATGGTTTTAAAGGAGTGTGTGAGATGATATAATCACAAATAATATATGAGAGATGCTTTCCACTCTAACCATTCTAACTGAAATTACAGTACATGGACAGGGTTAGGAAAGAACTTGTGTCTGAAACAAGGTCTATTATTATAGTCACGATGCAGAAGTAAATTTTTTCATAATCAAAAGTTTTTTAAAAATCAAATCAATCCTGATCAATGGCTTTGTGATCCTTTGTGATGGATGTCTTCAGCATCACCCCCCGAATAGTGACTTCCTGATGTTGGATTACTGCTCCCATCTTCAGCAGAATGTAGTTTATATCCCATATTTTAAGAAAAATGATTTTTGAATCAATATAGCCTTTTGTTTGTATGATAGACATCTAGTATTTGACAGCAATCAAGGTTTTTAAAGGTTTTAGATCTGTATGGAGCGACCACCAATGAATACCAGGTGCTGTAGGATACAGTTTAGAGGAAGGACTTGACAAAGGCCTAAAACAGGTGGGCCATATAGAGCAGCCTCCGGCCATTCCAGGGGTGTGGTGCTTAGATGATGCACACCCCAAAATGGCCAGAAGCTGCTCCGAGACCACCTAAGGCATCCCAAAGCCTCTGGCAAAAGGAGCAGATTTAATCCGCTCCTACTGGTGGCCTGTTCAGGACTGTGGTGGCAGCCCACTTCAGGAGCAGGCCATCTGGTCACCGCAGTTCAGGAGCAATCACAGCCAGAGATCTCTCCTTCTGAACCATCTGCTTCAGCCTTAGACTTTCTTTCCTAAGAAGATCCTATGAAATTCATGGGGTCATCATAAGTCAGCAGGCAACTTGAAGACATATACAGCATCATAGAGCTAAATGTATTATTAAAACCTATTGATCATGTTTGGATTTTAAAATTAAAATGAATTATTGGTAAAGTAAATTGGTTGTCAAGTTTTTTAAAAAAATAATAATTGAAAGTGCAGTTCCAAGGGTAAAACTCAGACAAAAGGAGCTCCAGTCCCCCCTCCCTTAGAACACAAATTAATCAAAATGAGTGTTGTGAACTTTACATTCTTGGCTCAGTAATTTCTGAATGGCTGGCAGTGAGGAAGATGGCACATCTGGTCTGAGATCGTTGAATAAGACTGTTCAAACCACATTAAATTGTTTTGGGCAGTCTTTCAATAAAGATTGTGTCATAAGGAACCTAGTAGCTAAAATATCTGAGGATCAGCCAAAATTATTCTACTGTCTTGTTAAGAATGCACAACACAATGAAATACATATTACTTTAGTGGGAAGAAGAAAATTATACCTAAAAGAGAATTAGAATTATCAGCCTATATTACCCCCACCAGTTCTGTTGCATGCATGACAAGAAAGAAATAGCAACATAAAAAAATTGTATAACCTGGTAAACCATTAAAATCATTTATATGAAATGTAAATTAACTATGGAACCCTCCAAAACAGTACTTAATATACATTACTGAATGATTTTTTAACACAAGTACTGTACCTCTTTCAGTGGCCCTTATACCTCAAAATCATTGCAGAGTTCCAAAGTAGCAAAAAGCTTTCGCTGACAGCCAGAGCATCCCAAAACAAAACAAATAAGCATCTAGCTGAAACAGAACATAAATTTTGATTAAAATAAATACAAAACAGAGTTTTGACTGGCACTTAATATATTTCATAGGTGACAAATTTCCAATAGATCTGTACTTTGCAAATAGAAGTATGTATCTGCATGACCACATGTGATGAATTCCCTACATGTGCACATGTGGTAGAATGCCTTTGCCATGCAAAAACAGATATACAGTTATTATTTTTGTTGTTGTTGTTGTTATTTTCTTATATCCCGCCTTTCTCCCAATACAAGTGATTGTGTGTGTGTATTACCAGTAATCTGCATGGTGATATATAGGATAGTGAACATGTGGAAGTAATATTTGTGCAAAGAATTCATATATCATGGGCTCTTGGTACTGGTGCAGTTTGGTTCCAGGACCCTCCATGAATCCCAAAATATGTGGATGCTCAAATCCCATTATACACAATAGCATAGTAAAATGGTGTCCCTTATATAAAATGGCAAAATCAAGGTTGGCTTTTTGGAATTGAATATATATATATATATATATATATATATATATATATATATATATATATTTTCAAGCCATGGATGGTTGAATCTGTGGATGCAGAATCTGTGGATATGGAGGGTCAACTGTACTACAGAAGGAGAGGCCATGGGTTAATGGTATGACATAATACACACATACTACACAGAAAAAAATTTAACACTTCATCATTACCTTCTCTACTTCAAAGGGCCAGTAATGAACTCTGAGTGATAAAAAGTCCCCAAAATATTCTGCTCTTTTGTCATACCAGAATAGACAGCTACTGAGCATAGGGCAGATAATAACTACAGGAAGGAAATACAGTATTCCCAAATAAACACTTAACACTCAGAAGAAACTTGCCAAGAAAACCCTTTGATAGGTTCGCATTGGGTTGCCATAAGTCGGAAAGGATTTGAAGGCAAACAGTGCACACACATCTTGGAACAGTTAGATTTTACATTACCACTCCCAGAGCTCCCCACCCAGCATGGCCAGTGCCCATGATTTCTGGAACTTGTAATTTGAAAAAAGTAGCTTTTCCACACTCTGAAGAAACACAATTGCATACCACCTGCTCTGGTACAACCTGCATAGGAAAACCTTATCTCTCTATTAGTAGCATATTGTTTCTCGACATGGGGTGGAGCAAATGGGCACAAAGGAGCAGCCTGAGTCCACTCTGCCTGGAAGCAGGTCCAAACCCCACTGACCACATGACCCACTCCGAAAGTGGGCTGTGCTCAGCGGGACCAACCAGTTCTTTCAGGATCCAAATTATCCCAGCACTTTTTTGCTCCAGTCAAAAGGACAGGAGCATGATGTCGCTGCGGCTTCTAGCTGCTTTGGAGGCATGTGTCATGAAAATGGCACACCTCCAAAGCAGCTGGAAGTTGCTTCATTCGGCCTGTCTGTTCAAGGCCATAGTGAAGATTTTCTTTCTTTTCTTATTTTGGTTCTGAGAAATTTCCATACTTTGTCTTTATTTTGTTCAGAGAAATGTGGGAGTTGTCCACTGTGCCACTGACTATATCATTCTGCATCTGTTGTTTCAGATTCAGCATTCAGCCCTTAGGATCATTGTAGAATTCATTATGAGTCTAGATTCTTTGTCTAGAAATAATTTTTCCATGTGGTACTTTGCCATTCTTGGGTCTCATGGGTACATTCTGGCCTTACTTCAACAAAGAAATGGAATATTACGTTTCATAGAGGGGTTTTCAGAGTAGACCCTGCCAACCTCCTTGTCTTTCTACATAAAAACAGTATGGGTTGAATGCTGACTGTTAATTAATATGTATGAATCAGATTTGATTCAGGCATCCATTTATTTAAAAAAAAATCCAGCCTTCTGAAATGTATTTTCCAGTCTATTCAAGCATTTCTTTACTAAAACAGAAATGGTGGAAGGGAGGGGAAAGTAAAAACTTTCCTGGCAGTGCCTTTTTAAAACAACTTCCCCCCACCCCCCACCCCCAAAAACCCTAATCTCTTTCTGACTTTCTGTCTCTTTTTAGGTATTATTTATAAGATTTATACATTGCTGTAATTTGAAATGAAATAAAATGTCATCATGAAATAGAATATTTGTTGTGGTATGCCTTCCAGTCATTTCTGTTTTATGGCAACCCCAAGGCGACTCTATCACAGGGTTTTCCTGGCAAGTTTTGTTGGGGGGGGTGTCCTTTGACTTCCTCTGAGGATGAGAGAATGACTTCCCCAAGGTCAACCAGTGGGTTTCCATGACCGAGCAGCAATTCTACCCCAGAGTTGTA
Source organism: Sceloporus undulatus (assembly GCF_019175285.1). Classification (NCBI taxonomy): domain Eukaryota; kingdom Metazoa; phylum Chordata; class Lepidosauria; order Squamata; family Phrynosomatidae; genus Sceloporus; species Sceloporus undulatus. The sequence goes on from NC_056523.1 coordinate 94,619,308, forward strand.
ATCCAGCACTCAAACAATTACACCACACTGGCTCTCAACAGAATATTTACCCAGTCATAATAACAGGTTATGAATTTACCCAGCTGCATGAATAAAATTCTCTATGTATATAACTCATTTGCACACATCAGGGCACTTTTCAGACCTGCATATGTACATGACTACATTAAGAGCAGGCCCTGCCTTCCCATATACCCACACACCCATGGGCAGGGATTTAGACATCTGGAAAAGGATCTGTTCTAAACTAGCTGGTAATCTTTGATTCTAAAATATAATGAATATACTGAAATTTCATATTGCAAAAGGGGGACGGGGTGTGTTTTTGTTTAAAATCATCATAGTTTAATGTTGATGTCTCCTGCTATTGAGACGAAATTAATCCCCAGAGCATCAAGTTTGGATGGGGAGAGCTTGCCTGCATTCATAAAACAAACACACATGAAATCATAGCACTAATATGTCATGAATACAATATTCTAGGATGTAGGCTCAATGGTCATTTGGATTTATTCTGTAAAACAATGCAAGCTTTTCTCCAGAGGTTATATTTCTAAAACACTTATAGTTACAATTGGATAATGGAAGCTGGCAAGCTATATGGCACAGGGGTGTTAGAAACAAAGGAATGCAGACTCTTTCTCTTGGCAGCAAAAGGGATCTGTTGAAAATGTTTCAGGAATAGGATTAAATCTTGCTGCTTTCTGGGTTGATGTTGGGCTAATTGGGAAAGGCAGAGGTAGATGTTCCCTGAAATAAGGATTATTGTAGGAGCCAAGATGGTAATCTTGCTTGTCAAGTGGGGATGAATTTTTTTATTCTACTCAGGAATAATACCCACCATAGCTATTTTCCCTTTTAAAAATGCCAGATCTCTATGCCATGCAGAGGCAAAATGAAATTTAAAATGGGAGAGTTCATATATAAACCACATTACTTAAACCTGAACTATGGTTTAACACTACATATGCACAAATATTAAAATCCCCTCCAGAGTAAAGTTTTGGGTTTATTTGTACCTCCTTCGGCTTTTCTCGTATACTCAGGAGGAATAAACCAATATTTGTTGTAAACTTGCATGATATCTACTATGAATAAACTGGCATCATGATTTAAAGTGAACACTGTTCATTTGGTAAATGTGCCACCTGTAAACCTTAACATGCTTATCTAGCTTCTTTAATAAACAAGAATTTTCTTTAAATAATGATAGCTGTTTCACACATAACAGGAAGCCAGAAACTGGCTACACAGTTGAATCAGCTTTATACTCATCGAGTTGACATGATTCTATCCTAAGAAACTCTGGGATTTGTAGTTGCAGACTTATAATTCTCTGCAAGGTGCCATAACAGACTTAAACTGATTTAATTTCCAGTTGCTCTCTCTTCTGAGTGAACCATGAGAACTGTATTTCAGGGAAGGAGATGAGAGTTCTGTAGCCAAGAATTTAAGTACCTCACCAAATATAGTGGCTATTGTGTATTTTTTATTATTGTCATGTGTCTTGAAATAATTTCTGACATAGCCTGACCTAAGACTAACATATCTCAGTGATTTCTTGGCAACATTTATTCAGAGGGGGCTTGCCTTTGTCTTCCACTGAGGCAGAGACACTGTGACTTGCCCAAAGTCACCCAGGGGTTTTTCATCGCTGAGCAGAGATTCAAACCCTTGTCTCCAAGTCCTAAACTCAAACTACTATACCACACTGTCTTTCCTATCATGTATTTGTTGTTGCTGCTTCTGCTGTTGTGCCTTTAAGTACTTTCTGGCTACACCTGAGGCGAACCTATGATGAGGTTTTCTGGAGCTGTGAGTATGAACTCACCCAAGGTCTCCCAGTGGGTTTCCATGGCCAAGCAGGGATCTGAACTATTATTTTATTGCTTTTCTTATTCCCACCAGGCCCTGGGCCATTGTAGGCAGTGCACAGTGAGCCTAAATTAATAATTGGCATACTCTTTATCATATACCATATGAAGCCAAATTCTAGACTAGCCTCTCTAACATCAACATCAACACTTTCCCGTTCCACATATTTTTAAAAGATCTTTGCCTGATGAAGAAATCTGGTTTTTGAAACAGCAATGAGATTCCTGTGACCTTTTCAATGGTCTAGTAAAAGTATTGCCATCATATGAATTTTGGAATTTGTTATTAGACCAACATGACTACCTTGGGTTTATTTATCTAGATTTGTCATAATAATTCTGATTAAAATCCAAATAGCTTCATCTGTCGGTCCTCTGAGGGAGCGAAATGCTGGCCCATTTCCAATCAGGGGTGGCCTGAGAAAGAGGCTCCCTCCGCACTAACGGCCAGATTTCGGGCCCTCTAGAGAGAGTAGGCTGGCCCATTCCATCCAATCAGGGCTGGCCGGCAGAAAGGCGCGCCCATTCCCCCCGAGACTTGTCATCTTTCCGTCGGCCTCTGGGGATAGGAGAAGGCTGGCCCAGTTCCATCAGGCGTGGCCTGAAAAAGAGCTCCTCTCCTCCCTAACTCTTCATAGTTCTGCCTCTGAGGGGAGAGAAGGCTGGCCCTTTCCATCAGAGCTGGGCCTGAAGAAGAGGCTCCTCCCTCCCCTAAACGGTCACTTCAGGCCTCATGAAGGAGGAGAGAAAGGGGCTGCCCAATTTCCATCAGGAATTCCTAAGAAGGGGAGGAGAGGGCTCCTCCCTTCCCTAAAAAACTAGTCTCTGTTCGGCCCTGGGGGGAGAGAGAAGCTGGCACAGTTCCATCAGGGTCTGGCCTGCAAAAAGAGTCTCCTCCTCCCGAACTTCCATCTTTTGGCCTTCTGAGGAGAAGAAGGCTGTCCCAGTATCCAGTCAGGGCTGGCCTGAGAAAGAGTCGCTCCTCCCTAACTTCATCGTCGGCCTCGGGGGAGAGAAAAGCTGGCCCATTCCATCAGGGCTGGCCTGAGAAAGTGCCTCCGCCCGCTAACGGTCATCTGTCTCGTCGTCTGAGGAGAGAGAAGGCTGCCGCAGTTTCCAGCCAGGGGGTTGGCCGAAAGAAAGAGGCTCCTCCCTCCATAACTGTCATCTTTCGGCCTCTGGAGGGAGAGAGTATGCTGGCCCACATCAGCATCAGGGCTACCTGAAGAAAGAGACCCCTCTCTCCCATAATTGTCATCCTTCAGCCTGGAGGGGGAGAATAGGCTGGCCCACTCAATAGGGCTAGGCCTAAGGAAAGAGCCTCCCTCCGGTCCATCTGCTTTTGTTCCACCATCAGAGGGGAGCGAGGACCTGATTCCCTCCCCCCCCTCACCATTCCCTTCTCCTTTTGTGTCGTGTCTTTTAGATTGTAAGCCTGAGGGCAGGGAACCGTCTATTATCCCCTCTGTTGTAAACCGCTCGGATTCCCAGTGATTGGGCGGTATATAAATAAAACTTATTATTATTATTATTATTATTACTACTATTATTATTATTATTATTATTATGAGCTCTGTGGAAACATCAGAAAATAATGCCAGGTGGTTTGGAATGCACTCTGTCTAGTAGTTGTTGTTCATGTTCAGCTGATTTTTGAAAGCAAAATTAAAGGAATAGAAGAAATTATTGAATACAGAGTAATTTACAGCACCCTGATTTGGTAAAGGCAGGTATGAGTTGTGTGGTCTTACAAAATAATTAGGAAATGATACAGAATTTTAAAATTCTTGACAAATCCAATCAGAATATTTAACTACATGTCCAGTTTGTAATGTTAGAAGAGGAAGTGTTTCTTCTAGTAATTGATTTAATTGCTGTTAGTGGGGAGTGAATTAAGATAAATGAATTGGACTTGAAGTTTTACAAATGTACAATTTTCAGTTACATGTCTCAGTGGGAAAGATTGTTCTGCCTGAGAGTGTTCTTTCATCCAAACATCACTTCAAGGAACAACAGAATAGGAAAGTTGTATCAATAGTGCAAATGGCAAGAATATTCCTACTAAATCCACACACTGTTTATTTTGCAGTTTCAGCAATTTAAGTTGCATTTCTGGCAACTATCTGTTTGCTTTGGGCAGTTGGAGTTATTTCACTCTAAATGCATTCTAATTATTCTGTCAAGTGTCCAACTTGATTTTAGCTTTATACAATTTCCTGTCGAAGTCAATAGCTTTCCAGCATGGGGTTTTCTGTAATGTATCCTATCCTGACTTATTGGGGGGAGGGACTGGTTTGGGGAGGAATTTATACCAAATGAGGCCAAGACTCGTGCTTTCAAGGAGATTTCTAACTATTCATCAGTTAAAAATAGCAACAATAACAGATTTGGGCTAAGCAATGTAGTAGAGACTCATTAGTTTTAGATGGGTCTAACAGAAAGCACCAGACGGTGTTGATCTGTTCTGTACTGATCAGTCATTGTATCAATATGAGTTACATATTGATGGCTCCAATATTTTTTTAGCCCTAGTATAAAATCCATGGAAGTTGGCATACAGTAAATCTATGTGCACTTGTGCAATATTCATCTACATGACATTACTATCTTCCATGGTTTTCTTGAAGTGCTTTCCGGGTATAATGTTTGAAGTAGACCACTGATTGAGCAGTATCATGTATATGTATTGCCTTGGATATAACAATAAAATTGAAAATGTGCTACAGTCTTAAAAGATCTTCTCAGGAACATAAGCAACATACTTTGTTTCATGTAGATATTCATGGGGTCAATTGGAGAGCCCTTATTCCAGTAGTTTGTGCACTCGTATTTATAATGTAAAAGAACTCTTTAGAAATGCTCTCAAAATGGTTTACATATTACTAATCTGGCAGTTCCCTGCCCTCGGGTTTACAATCTAAAAAGACATGACACAATAAGAGAAGGAAATAGAAGTGGGGAAGGGGATCAAATGCAGCAGATAGTTCCGGTTCTTCTCTCCTTCCAAGGCCAGTGTAGTAGTAGTTGGAATGAAGGGAGGGCACTTCTTTTGCCTCTGGGCTAGGCCTGGTGGACCTGTGCCTGGTCCTTCTCTCCCTCTGAGGCCAAAGCAGTGGCTGTTTGCATGGAGGTACCTCAGAAGCTGCAAGTAGTACAAAATGCAACAGAAAGACGGTTTACCAGAACATTGCACAGAAACCACAGAAAGCACTGGACTTAAAGAAGTTGCACAGGCTGCCAATATGGTTCCAGTCTTAATTCAAGGTGCTGGTGATGATATTCAAACCCTATATGGCTTGAGAACTTGATACCTGAAGGAATGCATGTCCCTGTGTGTGTATATATACACTTGTTCAAGATTTGAGATCTGCTGTGGGGAACATCCTCTGTGTCCCTTCAATCCGAGCAAACCACTGTGAGAGAACATAGGAGATGCTTTGCCCTGGGATGGCACCCTGCCTGTGGAATCCCCTCTCCTTATAGGGCCAAATGGCATCAAAGCTGGTTATTTTTGGCACCAAGTAAATATGACTTTTTACTAAATCCTTTGGGGCCCAATGTATTTGAAAATACATCTTCATATATGTATTGTTTTAAACTATTTAATTGTCTTGTCAGAGCCAGTGTGACATAGTGGTTTGAGTGTTGGAGACCAGGATTCTATTCCCCACTGAGTCATAAGCCCACTGAGTGACCTTTATTTTTAGAAGGTCTTTTAGTTTGGGCAATTGGTCCCTAAAAAGTTCGCCATCACTGCCTGAGGGTCACCATAAGCTGGAAATGACTTAAAGACACACAGCAAATTTAACTTGTTGAATTGTTTAATTCCACCTCTTTAAAATATTTTTTATTGTTTTAATTTTTTTTACATTGATAAAGCTGATTTTATTATTTGTTTCTACAAGATCTTTAAATTTAGAAATTTAACCCAGGCTGACATCCCAATCATTTTTATTAAAGGTTGTGACTACTTGATAAACCAACTTTTCTCCACCAGCACCAGCCGAAAATGGCTGGGTTTGGTCATTTTGCATGGAACTTGGTGTAAAAAAATATAAAGGACCTGAAATGCTACCACTCAAGACTTTTATTTCTTTCAAATGACAAGTGAAATCATCAATATCAACCCAAGCAGAACAAATACACTTGTTGGCATTCATATGAGAAGGACAGATGTAAAGGGCTATTGGATTAATCTTTCAGACCACATTACTAAATTAGCATAGTTCTGACTATAATTATCAGAAACAACATAGCTACTTTTAAGCATAGTAGTAAATTGTCAAATGTGGTAGCTCACTGTGTAAATCCTTCATAGCCATTGCCCCCAATGACAGTCCAAAAATACAGATAGCTCTGTGGTTCCAATTATATTCATAAGTGCACACAGAGGAAGACACCCGCACAAACAAGAAAATTTGCAAGTTGTCGCCTGAGTTGATGTTGGTGATATTATTTATGATTTGAATGGGAGGAAAAGTTTGTAGCACTTGCAGGTCTTAAACTTTGTTTCATACCAAAGTGTACACGAAATCAACTAAGTCATCAGTTTTCTAGTCAGATAATACAACTAGTCCTCTATATCAGTAGATTCTGCAGCCTTGGATTCAACCATCCATGGCTTGATTTTTTTTTTAATGTCCAAAAGCAAACCTTGATTTTGCCATTATATATAAGGGGCCCCATTTTATTACTCCAGTGTATATAATAGAACTTGAGCTATTTCAGACAAAACATAACAGATAAAGATGGAATTGGAACAAAGCCCAACCTATACCATTATCTTTCCTAAAGATGCTATCAGTTTTGGAACAGGTTTTCTACCAGGTCAAAAACTGAATGTGACAATTATTCTGATTAGCTCTGGTGCTTTGATGGCAACTACTTATACACACTATTCCCTTCTGTATTTATTTATAAAATACTGTCATTTCCTGGCAGAAAACTCTCTTTGGTATTTGTACTCAGTTCTACTAGAACCATTCCTCTGCATTTTGAAGAATGTTTTTAAACATTGTCTGAAAAGCATTACTATACTTTAGAATTCTTGGTCTGGAATTGTATTAAATTTCCATAGAAATCTTATGTTTTTCATATTTCCATAATTATAATAATAATAAATATTTCATAGATATTAAAGAAAAAGAAATGTTTTATGTATGTAAAAACCACTCACTGAACACTTTCTAATGTCATCACAGAATAATTCTGGAATCCATTAAATGCATACAGTAAAAATTTGACACACACTGATTGTGTTACATGCTATAATGCTCTAAACATGTCGTACAATTTGGGAGGCCTTTATTATTTAATAACTTGTTGTATACATCACATAGAAAGATGGGCAGTCTTAGATACATTACTCTCACTGATTAAATGAAGTGCTGTTTTACAGAGTAATGTTTGATGCTGAATTGTTGAGCCTTTTTTTTACAGACCAGAGGCCCATACTGTTACTTATTTTAAATAAAATATAACATCCATTCTAAAAAAAGATACTAGACTTTCACAAGAAAAACAGCTTTTTAGTTTATTTTTCATAAGTATTTGGATTTGATTTTCATAATTTGTTTATTATTTAATTGTCATAACTATTTTATGTTAGAGATTTTATGGAACATACCACTTCAGAAACAATTTATTGGTATTGTATAGGAATTTTATATTAGAATGGTCATTCACATTAGAGCAACCTATACCTTGGAAGTACTTGCATGAAGGAGATAGCTGATCTACACTTTGACATAGTAACTGACAGAATATTTTTGACAACAAGAAAGCAGTCAGTCAAACTGTTACCTACTTACCTGAAATGCTCATCCCACCCTTCTTAATTTTTGCCAGATTATGTTATTCAGTATGATAACTGTTTTTACAGTGCTGGAATAGCAATAATAGTAATAAAAATAACCATAAAAGACAGCAGAATGCCATGGAAGATAAAACTAACTACCGCCAAGGTTTTAAATGTTTCCTTTTTAAATTGTGTTTTGCATTTTAACATGTTGTACCTCGCCCCACGCCTTGAGGAGAAGTGGGAAAGAAATAAAATTTATTATTTATTATTATTATTATTAATGGCAAATTAGGTGTCAGGCAAGGTTCCCTGGGAAGAGCGTTCCAAAATTAGGGTGCCAGCACTGTCCAAAGTTGTGTTTCCTATTCATTATAACAGCAATGCTGTGAAGCAGAGCCTGCTTACAAAGCAGAGTTACAAAATGAGTTACTTGTAATTAATTTTTTTAATGACTTAAGGCATAAATAAGTTACACTGTGATGCACTTTACTGGTATAGTTACTGGGGGCTGTAGACTTACTACTGTACTTGGGTGTAGTAAGTAAGTTGCCTTGGGTCCCTTCCTGGGAGAAAGGCAGCATGGAAATTAAATAAATAAATAAATAAATAAATAAGTAAATAAAAAGTAAATAAAACAAATAAAGTCAACAGGTGCCTTCGGGTCTCCTGTTAATTTATGGCAACCCCAAAATTTCACAGAGCTTTCTTAGGCAAGTAAAACTCAGAGCTGGTTTTGCCAGTTCCTTCCTTTGAAATATAGCTGACAGCATCTGGTATTCATTGGCAATCTCCCATCCAAGTACTCACAAGGGTTGATTCTGCTTAGCTTCCAAAAATCAGATGGAATCTGGTGCCTTAGGGTATTTATGCATAATAACATATAAAAACTCCTTACATGTGAATTTGAGACTAGGACATCATCATTTGTATTAAGTAATTTGTTGATTGGGGAGTTTGAGAATATATGGAAGTAAATATCTAGGCACCACTGCATCCAGTTGTAAATATCAAGTCTAGTGGCATCTTCTCTCTCATTCTTCTGCTGTGGGCTAGTGTTGAACACAAAATCTTGCTGCCTGTGTGTCTGTCACAATATTTATTTGGGGTTTAACTAGAAGCAGAATTCAGATTATTATGTTGCAAAAGAAGTATTAAAATGTGATTTGTTTTTATTTAAAATTCAGAGACTTGTGGAGACTGGCACCACATCAGTGAAATACAATGTCTCATGTCACTGTGCTTGTTTGTGGAGATTTTTTAAAAATGAAATTCTGTTTTTTAAATATAGAATGTCTGTAGCTAACTGCATTGTAGATATTTTATATACAAAGTTTACAATGTGTTGTTGCCTGAAAGCAGTTTCATCACCATTTTGGTGTCCCTTTGAAAATGCCCTGACTCAAAGGGCCCCATTTTGTCTGGATATGTCAGCTAGTCTGTAAACTAGACCAAAATGCACTTTAAAAGTAGTGGTAGCTAGTGCCCATTGGGGCTAATGGGAAGAGGAGATGCAAACAGTAAGTAAGTAAACAATGAAATCAAAATAGTTAAAGCTTTCCCATACCTGATCAAACATTGATCAGACCAGGGACACTTTGCTGACATCTGCTTTAATAGGCCATGTATAAAAGCTGCACTATAAAGAAATGTCAATGTAATTACTTATTACCATATATACTTGATTATAAGTCAAAAATATATGGCTAAAAATTGACCTTAAAATCTTGGGTTGACTTATATATGAGTCAATACAGAAATACTGCTTAGAAAAGTCCTGAAAAAAGCACTGTGTGATGTGCCTTGGCAGTGATTTCTGAAAAAGTGTGTGTGTGGCCCAGTACAGATGAGGCTGCCCCTTTCTCCTCCAGATTGTTGTCATGGCAACCATATGGCCAAAATGGAGCTGATGCCACACCGCCGCCAAGACGCCATTTCCACCTAGGGGCATTGTGGTGATGTCACACATGTGCCATGCTGATTGGACATGGCGCATGCATGGCATCATTGATATGTGCACTGTGTGGATGGCACTGCATAACAATGCAGCGCCATCCAAGCCCACACAAACTAGGGCTTGGGAACATGTGGTTGCTGCACACTCCCGAGGCCTAGTTTTGGCCCAATGGTGCCACAAGGCACCCTTTTGTAGCGGGCCCCAGTGTGTGTGAAAGCGGTGATTCCCTCCCCCCCCATCCTCCTCCTCCTCCTACGCATCTCCCTGCCCACCAAACACCGCTAAGCTTTCCCCTCTGCTTCTTCATGGGCCATATCAAAAGCCATGATTTTGGCCCTATAAACTTCCCTCGGCTTATACATGAGGTCATGTATAACCTCATGTATTATACACGAGAATATACAGTAGTTACTTTCAAGAAGAATTATTACTTATTAGCATTGCACTAACATTACTATATAGTATGCATTGTCCCCAATGGTGGTGCAGCCACATAGCTGCACCACCATTGGGGACAATGCAGGGATGTAGCCAGGATTTTGGGAATGGGGGGTGTCCAGACTAAGTGCCACCATTATAATGGGGCTTTGGCACGGCGACACAGCGGCATGCAGCATTCATTGTATCTAACAGAAAGGGGGTCCAGACCGCATGGACTCCCCTTTGGCTATGTCCCTGGACAATGGGACTCATCCTTCTTTCTCAATAAGCACAAACAGCAGGATGTCATTCCTACGGATCTATGTGTGGGGAGCCCTTTGCAAACTACGTATCATGTAGCTGCAAGCATGGACCCCCCTTTGGCTACATCCCTGGACAATGGGAATCATCCTTCTTTGTCAATAAGTGCAAACAGCGGGATGTCATTCCTATGGACCTATGTGTGGGGAGCGCTTTGCAAGCTATATATCATGTAGAGCCCATGGGTTCTACTCACGTTGATTGGTCTGCAATAGCCAACATTCCTTTTCTGTTTTCTTCAGTTAAACTCCTGCACTCCTATCTGTCCCTGACTTCCACTCCACCATAAGCATCTGAAGAAGTAGACTAAAGTCTACAAAAGCTCATGCTACAAACTTCTTTCTTTTTTCAGCTAGTCTCAAAGGTGCTACAAAACATATTAGTAAAATTCCTAAGAGCTCTATTACAAAGCTTTAGTTTAAAAAAAAATCTGGAGGGTGCCTGATAATTTATGTTGCACAATTGCATACTGCTTCATATCCAATACACATTTATTTCTTCATTATATACAGACAGAGAACCAGTGTGGTATAGTGGTTTGAACATTAGGACTCTGCAGTCCAGGGTTCAAATCCCCACTCGGTTGTGAAAACCTACCAAGTGACCTAGGGTAAGTCATTCTCACACTCAACAGAAGGCAAAAGCTAACTGCCTCTGAACAATTCTTGCCAAGAAAATTCTGTAATAGTTTCACCTTAGGATTGCCATATATTGGAAATGACTTGAAGGTACACATTAACAAATACCCCACACAGATAATTTAGTTCTTTGAACATGGAATTAAATTTGTCCAAAAGTTTTTAAATACCTTCTTATCTCTCCAATATTTTGTTCAGTGCATCTTTGTTTTAAGATTAAAAGGCTGTTAAATAAATTGAAAATTAAAGAACTTCAGAACTAAAAATGGAACTTACACTCTGTGGGTGAAGGTGTTTTTTCCCCTTGTGTTTGTTCACACATACACACACACACACACACACACACACACACACACACTATGGATTTCATTCCATTATCAAGAATAAAAATGAGCATACCACTTAGGCACAAATGCAGCTTTTGAGTTTGGGCCAGAATTCCTTTTACTGTATAAGCTGTAATGTGAAATGAAAGCCAAACAGCTGCTTGTAGCTCAAGATTGACAAAGCACTCTAATGCAGTTGCCCTGATCTCCAGTTGGAGAAGAGTGACTGCTGTGCCAAAGACTGTGCTCAGTTGCCTGGTCCCAGTTTGTGAGAACAAAGCATATTGAGATATTACAGGTCAATTGACTTATGCTTTTCTTTTATTTCTATATGTCATAAACTTCGATGTGAGAACTAAAAACATTTTACACTCACTCACCTCTTTGCTCTGTGGGTATCTTTAAACTGTTCTGGGAGACCAAACCTAAGTCCCTTTCCTTCATGAGCCCATCCCAATAACTATAACATTGTTTCCAAAAACTAGCACATTATCATGTTAACAGTGCATTTAAGGGTAATTCTCTAATAAGGATGAAAACATGGATCTTTTAAACAGTTAAGTTTCTTATTCTGGCACAGCCTTCCAGTTTTGCTAGGAGCCAGTGTGGCATGGAGGTTTGAGTGTTGGAGTTTTGACCATGGTATCCTTCTGGAACACCTGGGAGAATTGGGGGCACTGCTCTGCAGTGGTTCTGTTCCTATCCCTCAGGCAGGTTCCAGATGGTGATGCTGGGAGACAGCTGCTCTTCTAAAAGAGAGTTAAGATCTGGGGTCCCTCAGGGCACCATCCTGTCTCCCATGCTCTTTAACATTTACATGAAGCCACTGGGTGAGATCATCTGGAGACATGGGGCAGGGTGTTATCAATACACTGGTGACACCCAAATATGTTTCTCTATGTCTCATATTGATGCAGTGACTAAGGATGGCATCTCTCCTCTGAATGCCTGTCTCGGGGTGGTAATGAGCTGGATGAGGGAAAACTGACTCAAGCTGCATCCAGGTAAAATGGAGGTACTTGCTATAGGGAACCCTAATCTGGGAATGGCGATATGTACACCAGTTCTGGATGGGGTTCACACTTCCCCTGAAAGACTGTGTTCACAGTCTGGGGGGGGGTACTCCTTGACTCGCCTTTGGAGGGCATATAGGAACATCTAGGATGCATACATGAAGGTTTTACATACAGTAGTGAAAACAAAGGTTATATATATTTGTGACCTCCCCCCTCCCCAATTATCTTGAAGCAATCTAGTATGGAAATTAGATTTTTCCTTTTCTCTAGGGACCATGTATGTATTCCATTTGAATGGATCCAAAGCTCTAATTTCTTAGGCCAGGAGGGAGAGAACCAAGCCAGCATAATTTGGAGGAAGACTCTTGCTCTATGACACAGCCAAAAAGAAGTACAAGCTTGTTGCTATGTGGCAAAGATTGTTGGGACCTATCAGAAAATAAGGCTGGAGCAATTGAAAGAATGTCTTCTCAGGCAATGAAATACTGAGGGCTCAAATATCTTCCACCTATTGGGGTAACTGGAATGGATATTATATCCTAGAAATAACAATTACTTACCTGTAACTTATTTAGAATCATAGAGTTGTAAGAGACCACAAGGGCCATGCAAGAATACACAGTCAAAGCAATCCCAACAGATGGCCATCCAGCCTCTGTTTAAGAACTTTCAAAAATAGGAGACTCTGCCACACTGAGAGGCACTGTCAAAGACATCTTACCATCAGGAACTTCTTCCTAATGTTTAGGTGGGATCTCTTTTCCTGTAGTTTGAATTCATTGCTCAGCATCCGAGGCTGCTGCCACATGCAGAATTAATGCAGTTTGACATCACTTTAATTGTCAAGGCTCCATCCTGTGGAATCCTGGGATTTGTAGTTTGTTGTGGTACCACAGAGCCAGAACTGACAAAGAAGGCTAAACATCTCACAAAACTACAAATCACTGAATTCCATAGCACTGAGCCATGGCAGTCAAAGTGATATCAAATTGTAGGCAGTGTAGATTCAGCCCTAGTCTCTGGAACAACAAAAAACAAGTCCACTTGTTTGTCTCCACTAAAGTAGACTATTGAATCATTGGAATTTACACAAGTCTTGACTCACTAAATTCCCAATGAGTTTCCTTTGTGCTGGCAGTGGCAACTGAATTTAAATCAGGTTTGGGAATTAAGAAGCCATGGAAATTGACCTAAATTCTTTTGATACCTTTTGCTACAGGATAGTGTGTATCATTAAACTAGTAGTAGTAGTACTTTTCATACATTCTTCATACAAAGATCACAGATATCACTACTTTTAAAAGTGTGTAGTCAATCATGAAAACAATTAGTTGCAGCTTCCCAAACTGTCTGCCTGTGGTTTATTAAAAACAAGAAAGATGTGTAGCCACTGTTCAGTAGATCCACATGGAAAATATACATTATATTCAACAAAATTCAATGTGTGAAATTATGTATGTAGCATGAATAGCCTGTTGTATTGTGAGATTATGGAGTTTACAAGAAGTCTGTAACTTGAAACAGTGCATCTGTTTTAAACTTAAGTGTTTTAAGCATTTGCAAGAAGACCAGAGCTGTTGGTGAGAGTAATTGCTTACCAAAAGGTTGTATGAATTTATTATAAATATTTCAGGAGGAGTCACCTATCATGTTTCTTATTTTTTTCTGAGAGGATTATTTATTTGTTTCTATATAGTGTTTAGGATTATTAAAGTGTTAGTTCACAATCATTTCTATTTGCTTCATTTAGTAATAGCTTGATTAAAATAGGAAGACACTGATAAGAAGCTGTTAGTGCATAGCATTCCCACTCATGTTAACAAGATGAACATGTTTTAATTTCTATACAGAGTGTGTTCTCCAGAATCTGAAGTAATAATCAAGGTTATTTTATTGAAGCTGAAATATACTTCTTCTTGTTTTCAAGTCATTTCCAATTTATGCTGACCCAAAAGCAAACCTATCAAAGAATTTTCTTGACAGAATTTGTTCAGAGGGGGTTTGCCCTTGCTTTCCACTGAGGCTGAAAGAGTATGGCTTGACCAAGGTCACCTAATGGGTTTTCATGGCTGAACTGCAATTCAAACCCAGATCTCCAGTGTCCTAGTTCAACACTTAAACCACTACACTACAAGTTTAGAAGTTTCAGCATCTTAAATATTGTAGCTTTGAACTTACTTCCTCAGATGCATATTGAGGAAGTAGACTCAAGTCTATGAAAGCTCATGCTGCTAACTGTTTTCTTTCTGTTAGTCTCAAAGGTTCTACAAGATCCCTTTGCATACTAATATTCCAGACTAACACAGCTACATCTTAAATATTATCTTTTTTTAAACAAACAACAACACCGAAACTCAGCTCAGGAAAGAGGGAGTGCATGAGGGACAAGGTTGATGGAAGGTTATTTCCACTTAAAGCAAAATTTAAAGAATACAGATTTATCTGAAGGATTTTATGAACAGATGAGCAACATCCAGGCAGGGAGGGCAGGGAGGGGAATGAATAGACAGCAGCATGGCCTACGCTGACATGTGATAGGTAACAATTGCTATCTTGTTTTTATCATATTTCTTTTACTGGAACCTTTAGTTATATGAGTTACCTAGATCACATTTTCCATGGCATTTCCTGTATGGCCAAAAAAATGTTGGGTCACATCCTGGTGCTTCCCACATTGAGTTAATAGCATAAATAATAGCATAAATTGTATATGCTATTGTAACTGAATTTGTCAGTGGAAGATATTGCTTGGAGTGATGATAGGGATCAATATGTTGGTCATATGCCCATTCAGATCATTATGAATGACCGGGATTATTAGTACCTTACACCTGTGAGGATTTCAGTTATTAAAAACCATATCCATTGAAGAATTGTTTATCCAGCAAGATGACAATTGCCTTCTACTTCTGGTCCTCTCACAAGGTTATTTTTCTACACTGTTAAGCTTTTTCAATTCTGAACCTCTCATAGACATTACTGTACAGCATTAAGATTTTATCAGCATCAGGAAATACTAATAAATTTTCTAAAAAAGTTTGATGGTTCCAGGAATTTAATCTCTGGTATGTAGATAGTCTAGACCATATTCCCACCAGATTATTACCATCATCATCATCATCATCATCATCATCATCATCGTTTTATATGTAATTTCCTCACTAGCAACAGTAAAACAACACATATGTAACCAATATATGCTTCTTATTAATACCTTTAGAACTAGAATGAATAATCTTTCACAGTGAAATGTTACAGTATTTATTTCTGCTAAATTCATTTAGAATCTTTGCAGTGGGACGTAGTAAAATTTAAATCACATCCAGATTGTTTCACAATTTGTATCTGACTGTGTTTAGCATAATTTGAGTAAAAATACTATGTTGCTTATCATGACATTACTCAATTAAATTCTTATGCATATAGCATCCATTTCAGCTGATTATTAATTCTTAGAATGAATAATACAGCGCGCCCGTGTTATACGCGGGTGCACTTTATGCGGGCTTGAGCTTACGCGCTCAAGACGCAAGGCGCGTGCAGGGCAGAAGGGGCGGCACCTCCCATTCAATTGAATGGGCGCGCACGCCCGTTGCACCCCGCGTGCCGCCGCGCCGCCATGCACGAGCCCCATTGTTTCCAATGGGGCTTGAGCATAGGTGGAATTCGCCTTATGCAGAGGGATCCGGAACGGATCCCCGTGTAAGGCGAGGGCCGACTGTATATACTTGTGCTGAACAAGTGGTCCTAAAAGCACAACAAGTTGGATGACCTTAGCTGTTCTAAAATTTCTCTTGACTTACAAATTACTGTACCTTGAGAATGGTAGAACTTACTTAACAGTTCACATTCTGGCAGAGAGTAACACTATTACCCAGTTTACAGATTGCTTCTATCTTTCCCTACTAGTATATTTATAGACAAAGAGTTTTTGGAATCAGACTTCATTCAGAATCAGACTTCATTGCTTCTTAGTCTAAATAAGTATGCTTGGTGGTGAATCTTCCATGTTCTGCTGCTTTTAAGGTCAAAGGGGATATGTTGTACATATTAAACTCATTCAGATATGACTAGAATAGAAATAAATGTTTGGGTTTTTTTTTTAAATCAACAAGAAAGAGAATATTTAACAGATTTCTAAAATGGGTTAAAATAATGACACTAAAATAAAATGGGGAGGAAAGCTATCACTTGCATCCATTGTACTATAAATCCTGTTCCTGAATGACTGACTGTCATGAACAGCTTACTATATATACTCGTGTATATGTCTAGAAATTTAGGTCAAAAAATTAACCCCAAAAAACCATGGGTCAATGAAAGTGCTGTATCTTAACTCTTATTTAAAAGAAGGAACCATTCCCTGGTGAAAGGCAAGAGTATAATCTGTCCTGGAATTCCCAATCCCCTTTATTCTTTCATCCATCCAGTCTTAGGAGTGAGCACGCTCCTATATCTGCTGGAAATTTGTACCTTCTTTGACATTGTTTTGCTTTGCCTCAGCTTATCCATGGGTCATATCACAATCCATAATTTCAGGTCTAGTTATAGTCAAGTATATACAGTAGTTACTTTCCCAGCTTTGTCATTTTCAGAGATCTTTTGTCAGCTGACATAGAACACATTATATTTCCTTAACCCAAATGCTAATTACATGAGAATCCCTGGAAGAGGTCAGCCCCCATTAATTAATACTGTTCATGTTCATGTCAGAGAAGACATTATGAAATGTAAGTGATGCTACAGAGTATTGTGTACAGCAAAGGATGTCCCTGTTTGGAATTTTTTGTGGGTTTTTCGGGCTATGTGGCCATGATCTAGAAGAGTTTATTCCTAATGTTTTGCCAGCATCTGTGGCTGGCATCTTTAGAGGATGAGAAAAATGTATGGAGGCTGGCCATGAGAGCCTTCAACTTCACGATGTCCCTGTTCACGTGTCGAATGATGTAGGCAACCATATTTTAGGTTGTAACGTATGGTTTGACGTAATAGTCTCTAAACTCCATGAACGTTCTGACCATTCCTTAATGCTTCCAGTTGGAATAAGAAATCTAGTGGATATGTCAAATGGGGGAGAGACATGAGTAATTGTTACATTCAAGCTCAAAATCTATACATTTTAATTGTATTGCAGCATTTTGGCAACAGGTTTGCACTAGTGTTATGTATTCTTTATATACCTTGTAATTGTGTGTATAAAACATTATTATTTATTTTGATTCCAAAAATTAATAATAACTTTTCAAGTAAAGGTATTCAATGAAAAGATAAGCGAGTACTGAGGGCAAGGATGTAAAAGAACAATACCATAATTCACAGATAATCTGAAGTATATAGATGGCTAATGCAATAAAATGGCCTAAAACCTGTTGTTAGTCTTGATTAAAATAGACCCAATGGAATTTACCTATGTGTTGACTCACCATTCAACAATTACTTAATGGGTCTACTCTAGTTGGGGTTAAATAATAGGATGCCAGTCCTGATAAGCTTTTTTAATAGGCAGTTCTAGATTCTATTGGAGAAAAATTACATGATGTGTATACCATCTACAGGTGCTGCCCTTGTCATTATACAAAGTGAGGCAGCTGCCATTAGACAGCAGAAGTTGCAGAATAGAAGCTTTTAAATCCCACACTAAATTCCCCAAGCTACCTTGCTATCTTCAGATATGGTGGATGATGATGCTCTTCATCATTAAAAGTCATCTTTAATTCCAGCTAGCACCTACATATGCCCAAGGAGCATTTATGCTTAAAGTTTTTAAATTTTATTGGAATTCCTAAAACATGTTTGCAGTGCAAATTGTAATGCTCCAGACATACTCTGAATATATATGAGGAAATAGACTTAAGTCTATGAAAGCTCAAGCTGCCAAACTCTTTCTTTAGTTAGTCTCAAAGGTGCCACAAGACCTCTCTACATTCTATCATTCCAGAGAGTTTGAGACAACATTAAAATGCCAGCTTGAGCGGATGTGGTCTGTGATGCCCTATCTAGCACCAGGCATAGAGGGCATGAATAGCATACAAATTGCAGCTGCAGAAAAGCATGGAGGGGAGGAAGCTTACAAGAAAGAGCACCAACCTAGATGCCCATCATTCTGCATTTCTGACAGAAATCAACAGCCAAGGGGTGAGTTCTGGTAGATCAAACAAGGCCAAAATCCCCCTTTATCTTTTATTAGTTCCTCAACACCCCCTGCCTTTCCTCACATTTTGGAGAATCCAGATCTTCTCTAGGCAATGTAAAGTCTATGAAATATCATTGATCACAATCACACCTTTTAATTTCCCAAATACCGAATACCTGCACTTTAGTTTATCAGATAATCAAATTTTTGGTTTCCCGCAGAATTCTCATGGATTACCTCAAAACAAAACCTTTTTGCAACAGTTGCTGCACTCAACTCACCCCCACTTGTACCATGATTGTTGTCCTTAGGTTCTTTGTCTGCTTCGCCCATCTCCCAAAGCTACTCTTCAAAGCCTTGTGGCTTGAGTCTTTCTGTTGTCTGGCTTTCCATAGATTCTTCTTTCAGGATAGGTAATTGCACCTCATTTCCTTAACCTCTAATTCTGTTATCTCATTTTGCTTCTCCATTTGGTTAATTCTGTGTGTGTTGGTTGATGGAGTTACCTGTGTGTGTGTGTGTGGGGGGGGTTTCTATGTTTCTTCTAATAAAAGTTTGTATAGTTTCACATGCCTGGGGTCTCAGTCAGTTATTACCAGTATAGCTGGTGATGGATCTTGCATGTTATGTTACCCTCTCTTGCATAGCTAAGTTGAGTGTTCTTCAAAGTAATTAAAGACAGATTACTGCTATCAGTGGAGGCTGTACTATACAGTACCAGCATGTTTAGAGTAACAAGAGGATCCCCCTGATATAGTTTATATGGTAAGATCCTTTAATATTCAGGCATTAGGATTTTTTTTTAAAAAAAATGTGTTGGATATGTTCTAATCCAAAAGAGAACTCCATTGTATTGGAGGGTACTCACATGTCAAAATTTCAGATTGGCAGAATGCCTAATAATAATAATAATAATAATAATAATAATAATAATAATTGCCGGAGGAGGAGGAGGAGGAGGTATGGGACTTTTTTGTTACATTGGCTGGAAAACAGAGTACCCCATGGCAAAAGTGAATAGGTTTGTTGGGGGCAAAAATAAAACATATGTCTCAGTAGCACATGCCACAAAGCACAAGGAGCTGAAATTTGGAAACATTGGCCTCAGTCTTGTTTTTAGACCCAATAAGACTAGACTCATTTCCCTACATGCACCATTCAAGAGTTAATGCAGTGGGTCTATTATAAAATTATTTCAATTTTTAAAATTATGCAGATAATGATCTGTTTGACTTCTGTTCAATGTGGATTCTGTAACTATAATGCCCATCCTGTGTGGTCAATGAAATAAATTATTATTATTATTATTATTATTATTATTATTTAGTTCTTACCCACCTCTCACCAAAGGTTCAAAGCAGGGTACAACGCAGATTCAAACACATGAAAACATTTAAACAGAGGAGCGCAGTGGAAGAGATCGGTGGGCTAGGAAGGGTTTAAAATCTGGATGAGGTGGCAAGATGGGAAAGCAAGTGACTGGATGGCGATGGTTACAGGAGTCTGTAGCATGCATCCTTGAGGGGGGCTTTTGACAGTTTATTTTTTCCCACTTTCACAAGTGTCTTCCATAACTCCCACAAATGTATATTACTATTAATATTAAAAAATGTAAATTTTAAAAAGAAATGCAGTAAAACATATTTGTTTTACACCTTCAGAAGTAATATGATTTGGGATGCCAACTGTCCTTATAATTCCAAAGTTTAGCTTAATATATGACACACCAACTCTTTTTGACACCATGAGTGGCCTTTACTCAATGTTTGTCTGTTATGGCTTAGACAAAAGTTAGTATAAAACAAAATAGTTGTCAAGAATAGAACAGCAGCACATAAACCCATAGTGTCCATTGTTCAAGTTTAGACCACAGATACTTGAACAGAAAGTCCCTAAGGTTATGTCAAGCAAAATAATTGGGCCATGGTAGCTACCTGATATTTACATTGTCATAATTTGGTACAATGGTTTAATGTGTATTCTTTTTATTATGGCAGACATCAGTTCATCAGATTAATCTTTTGCTGTTTATGATTTTGCACAGGATTTTTTTTAATGTATGCCAGTGGTTAAAATTAGGTTGTAATGTTCTGTGAATAAACAATAATGAAACTTCATTAATTCAAACCAGCATCTTACATAAAGATTGGACATTTTTTATTTAAATAAGGGACCAATAATCTTACTCCTGCCAATCCCATAAAACAATTGACTTACTAATTCTGGTAATCCTTATGTTGTGCTAGAGTCTAAACATGCATACCAATATCAGATATCCATTTTAACAGCCCATTGTTTGTTAATCAGGATCTTTTGCCATGTGCAACTAAGGCTATACTTTAATTGTGCATCACTTATGGCATGTTTATTCAAAATTAAGCTCCACTGTTTAGAGTGAAGATTATTTCCTTCAGCATGTGTTGAAGATAACAGCTATGCAGCAAGATCCTATACATGTTTACTCTAAATTTTTTAATCCCAGTAAATGCAGTGAGGCTTACTTTCTTCCTACTTTAGCAGAGGCAGCTTTTAGATTAGCTGATGAAAAGTGTAAAGTGAGATCAGCAGAAGAACCTGGGTCTTTGATTCTATATTAGATGTAAACAAAAACTCTTAATAGCCATTAACTTTTTTTTAAGCCAGAGTTCTGATTTTCTTATCATAATTTTATTTCTTTGTGTCAAGTACTGTTTACTCATATGTATTACACTGCATATATCGGAGAAAGGGACAATTGTAGGATGTGATCCTGCTGATAGAACTACTTCCTTTGATTAGTGGAATTCCTATCTTCACACAAAGGATTCTGTGGAAGGTAACAGTGGTTAAAAAAAGATAGCTCTGTGAAGTTTGTAGACATCAACTGGCATAACATTAGATTTGAGCCAGGATCCTCTTCCTGGTTTTTCTTGTGGTGGGAGGAAAGTGGGCCTCTAGTGCCACTTCACAATTTAAGAAATAGAAATATTGTATATACATCCTTGTGGACAGTCACTGTTGTGATGGGATACAGCCAGCTGACAGTGTTAAAAAATATTGCATTTCAACCAGCCCTTAGTTTTGACTGTTCAGGACATGACAGGGGAAATGAAATAACAGTATTTTTTAATCATCTTCCTGTTGTAGAACTGTTGGAATTGTTTGAGTAAAAGAATAGTCTGTACTTTTAGATATTTTGGTAATGCTCTTGATGTTCAGCTTTTACTTCTAACCAAAGTAGAATACAACTGATACATGTTTACTTCCTTCATCAAACACAATCACTGTATCTTTAACTTTATGATATAATCCAGATGTGAAGTACACATCACTGGTATTCACGTTACCTATCACTGTTATACAGTTTGAACGGTTCGTTTACTATTAAGATAACATCCAGTTATTTATAACATTCAGAATTTGTAATATTTGTAAAGAGCTTTTTAAACAGAGGGTAGACTTTATTATATTATGTTAGTGGATTCACTTTTAGCCAGGCTGCAACAGAAACAAGTCCATGTCATCAGCTCTTGTGAGGCACCAGTTCTTTTGCATTTCATTCTTCTTGTATCTGCTTTCATCCAAATTGTTCTAAAAACTTGCTAAATTTTAGTAATAATAATAATAATAATAATAATAATAATAATAATAATAATAATAATTTGTTTATATTTTCCCGCCTCTCCCAGATGGATTGAGGTGGGATTACAGTCTGCCAAAATACATATATCAGTACTTAAAATATATATAAAACCACATCAATAAAATTAATAGCAATCTTAAAACTAACTTTTTATCAAGTGGCAACGCAGCAAAGTTATACAATGGTCAGAGAATATTTCTTACATAAGGTCAGATGGGTAAGCTCACTGGAAGAGATCCGTCTTAAGTGCTCTCTTAAACTCCTCCAAGGAGGTAATGAGATGGATCTCTTCCAGAAGACCATTCCACAATTTCGGAGCAGCTACTTTAAAGGTACTCTGGGAGGTCGATGTAAGCCCAGTTGATTGATGTTCTAGCACATTCTTTCCAGTTATTCTGAGAGTACGGGGCAGATTATGGAGGGAGAGGCATTCCTGCAAGTAACTTGGGCCCAAGCCATATAGGGCCTTAAAGGTAATAACCAACACCTTGTATCGTGCCTGGAACCTAATCGGCAGCCAGTGAAGAGATTTTAAAACAGGTGTTATATGGTCAAACCTGGACGAACTGGTAACCAATCTGGCTGCTGCATTTTGAACCAAATGAAGCTTCCGAACTTGTACAAGTGTAGCCCCATGTAGAGTTCATTACAGAAATTGAAACAAGAGATTACCAGTGCGTGTACCACTGCTTCAAGGTCCTTTTGGTCCAGGTAGGGACGCAGCTGGTGTATCAACCGAAGTTGATGCCAAGCACTCCTGGCCGTCGCACCCACTTGAGATGACAATTGTAGCAACGAGTCCAGGAGTACCCCCAAACTGCAAACTTCGTCCTTTAGAGGAAGTGCAACCCTGTCCAGGACTGGTTGACAAATCTCCTTCCCTGGACTTGGGGTACCTATCGCAAGTACCTCCGTTTTCTCTGGATTCAGCTTGAGTTTATTTTCCTTCATCCAGCCCATTACCGACCTAAGGCAGGCATCCAAATGAGAGATGCCATCCTTAGTCAATGCAAACAGTTGGAGACATAGAAAAATAGATTTGGGTGTCATCAGCGTACTGCAACACTGCGCCCCATGTCTCCGGATGATCTCACCCAGCAGCTTCATGTAAGTGTTAAACAACATGGGGACAGAATGGTGCCCTGAGGGACACCAGATGTCAGCTCTCTTTTAGAAGAGCAGCTGTCCTCCAGCATCACCATCTGGAGTCTACCTGAGAGGTAGGAGCAGAGCCACTGGAGCGCAGTGCCCCCAATTCCCAACTCTCTCAGGTGTTCCAGAAGGATACCATGGTCGATGATATCAAAGGCCGGTGAGCTGTCCAAGAGCACCAACAGGGTCACACCACCCCTGTTGATGCCCAGACAGAGATCATCGACTAAGGTGACCAAGGCAGTCTCAACTCCATATCCTGCCCTGAAGCCAGTTTGAAATGGGTCCAGATAATCGGCTTCCTCCAAGATCGCTTGGAGTTGAAAGGCATGGTGCACATATTTTCTTGTTTTCAAATTGTCTCCCAACCTGTCTTCCTTTAGTGTTCAGTAAGCCTACTAGCAGTTTGAGTGTTGTGTATATAATTCATTTTCATTTAATTTGCAATTTGTCTTTCCTCCAAGCAACACAGGGCTAGCAGATTTTCCGTACTGTTTTATCCTCACAAATTCAACACAGTGTTTGTTAGCACTAACTTGCTTGATCACAATTCCATGCAAAGCCAAGAGGGTTTAAGTGATTATGAGTTCCTGCATGGCAGGGGGTTGGACTAGATGGCCCTTGTAGTCTCTTCCAATTCTATGACTGTAAGTCCATTAGGTTTAGTGTCCTAATGTGTGCTTAGGTCTGTACTAATTGTGGGTAATTTATTTTGCCTTCACACTCTGCTTATGTGATTTTTCCTGAAGTCTAAAAACTCTGATATCTAAAAATGTTGTGTCTGAAATTAGGAATTGCTATTAATAACAGTTGAATTGATGGGGTCATATTTTGTGCTGGTACTTATCATGTTGGAAAGCAATAACTTGAGAAACACTACTCTAGATCAGTGCATATCAAGCTATCTGAAGTGGTTGACATCCATGGATTTTAGTATCCATGGATGGGGTTCGTGGTATCAAACCCAAGTGGAATACCAAGGGCCCACTGCATTTTTTGCCTGTTGGGTACAGTTGTTTCTTTCTTTCCTGGAAACTTGCCATGGACTGGCAACTGATGGCTCCGGGACTGGCACTAGTCCATGGACCACCAATCTAGATGTGATAGACTACAATTCCAGAAACTCCTGCTAGCATGTCCATTGGCTATGTCAATGTCAGGGGGGAATGTCAAGAGGGTGATGGATTAGCACATCTGGAAAGTACTCCCTTACTTAGGATACATGAATCTGAAGGATAAGAAAGCTGCAGCAGCCAATGTTTTGGAGGATGGAAAAGGCTAAGAGCATTTACATATGTTTTCAGTTTGAGAAGAACTTTGCCTGTTCTTTACTTTTCAGAATAGATCAATTACGTTTCATTCTTTACTCTTTTTGCCCTCAAAAAATTGTATTCAGTTACCTCCCAGAAGCATATGTTGGAAACAGAAATCTCATTTTGATCTTTTCCCCCCTCTTTTAAACACATGGAATCATAAACCATTGCCAAAATAAATAGTCTCTTGTGGGAAAGGTACAGAGAATGTGGGTGTTCACTTTGTAAATTCAGTCCTAATCACCATTCTACAAGTGTAGTGGCAGCAATGTTAGGGCATCACCAAAAAAAGAAAATGGCAAAGATAAATGTAATGATTGGAAAACAAGAAAGATAATAAGCTAAAGTGCATTTGTGGTTTTGGTTTAGTCCTATCTTAATGTATAGCATACATTTTCAAAAAATTATAAAAAGCCAATTCATGTGATTTACTTATAATAAGGTGATAAACCAAATTAAGCTCTTTGCTGTTTGTGTTTTGTGGCAGGAAGAAGGAGCAAGCTCTGTTCTCTGAGAACAGGCTGCAGATTATGAGAGTTCAGGATTCTTGTAGGGCTTTGTTCTTGACATTTTCCAGTGTTGGATGTCATTATCAGTGGAGGTCCCAATCTTTGTTATTCCCCAAAAAGCCCAAGCATAGTGAGTCACTCTTAGCTATTTCTCTTCTTCTTATGCAGCCCATATTGATGAGAAGGTAGCTCTATGGGTTTGGGGAATACATAGGCACCCATCATCTGCCATCTCTTTTGTGTAAAGTCAATAAATTGGAAACCAAGGACTGGCTCTTAGCTCCATTTGCTCTCTCTTGTCTCCCAGCAATGCCCAAGAAACACTCATGACACTGCAAATGCCATTAAGGGAGCCCTGGTAGCACAGTGGTTAAATTCTGCTACTGCAGCCACAAGGTTCTAAATTCAGTCCCAGGCAAGGCTCCAAGGTTGACTCAGCCTTCCATCCTTTTGTAGGTCAGTTAAATGAGTACCCAGCTTGTTGGGGGCAATTGGCTTACAGATTCTATACTGCTTAGAGAGTGCTGAGTTCACTGATAAGCAGTATGGAAATGTGCATACTATTGCTATGAAGGATCCCTATTTCTCTCCTGGCTACCATAGTACAGCTGCTGGAAAACTTGTTGAATGGATGAAATTTATTTATTTTTTTCTATACCGCTATTCCTTGCAGATCACAGCGGTTTACAAAAATCACCATCAAAACACACTTCAATACATCAACTCATAACCCAATAATACAAAAACCCACCACATCAATTTAAAAACAATACAGAGTATCCTAAAACATTCCATACAATCATTCGCAATCTAAAACCAGTTAAAACGATACAACAAATTAGCTGGATCAAACAATATGCACAAGGGAGAGAAAGGATAACATCAAGGCACATGGGGGAAGGCTTGACGGAAAAGAAAGGTCTTCAGATTTTTCCTAAAGAGATCTAGGGAGGTTGCTGAGCGGAGCTCGTCGGGCAAAGAGTTCCAGGTCTGGGGGGCCACGATGGAAAATGCCCTTTGTGAAGAAGACACAAACCTTGCCTTAGGAACTCTTAATAGATGTTTTCCGCCTGATCTGAGAGTGCAGGGCGGACTGTATGGGGAGAGGCGGTCCTCCAAGTACCCTGGGCCCAAGCCATTTAGGGCTTTATAGTTAATAACCAACACCTTGTATTGGGCTCGGAAGCGAATGGGCAGCCAATGAAGATCTTGCAGAATAGGTGTTATGTGGCTAGTCCTGGAGCACCCAGTGACTAACCTAGCTGCCATATTCTGCACTAATTGAAGTTTTCGGGTTTGGTACAAGGGTTGCCCCATGTAGAGCGCATTACAGAAATCCAACCGAGAGGTCACCAGAGCATGTACCACCGTTTCAAGGTCCCCCTGGCTCAGGTAGGGTCGCAGCTGGCGTATCAGCTGAAGCTGATAACAAGTGCTCCTGACTGTCACATCCACCTGAGATGTAAGGTGGAGCGATGAGTCCAGGAGCACCCCCAGACTGCGAACTGAGTCCTTCAGGGGAAGCATGACCCCATTCAGGACAGGTGGACAAATCTCCAGTACATGCTACAAAGATCTGGGAGTCTTAGTACCACAAGCTAAACATGGGTCAGCAGTGTGATGCAATGGCCAAATAAGCTAATGCAACTCTGAGTTGCCTCAACTGGAGTCATGTCCAGATCAAGGGAAGAAGTAGTGCCATTCTATTCTGCTTTGGTCAGACCACCTGCAACTCTTCCAAAACATGGGCTTGCCATTTGCAGATTTAAGCATCTGCAGACAGCACCTATTATTCCTAATGGCTGTGTGTGCATGTGGCTGCAACAAAGCAGCAGCACACAGGCAACACCATTGAAAACCACAGGACATGAGGCCCCACAGTTTTTTCATCCATGGGGGCGGGAGGGGGCAGAACAGAATGGCAGAAACTAAAACTAAGGGTCAACTGTACTGTGTTTGGCTCTAGGCATCAGACCACAATCCAAGAAGAATATTGATAATCTGGAATGTATCCAAAGAAGAGTGACAAAGGTGATCAAAGGTCTGGAAACCAAGCCTTATGAGGCACAATTTAAGGAGCTATATATGTTTAGCTTGAAGAAGAGAAAACTGAAAGTGGCATGATAGTTATCTTTAAATATCTGAAGAAATGCCAAGATGAAGGACACTTGTTTTCTGCTGCTCCAGAGACTCAAAAATGAACTGGTGGATCTCACACACACACACACACAGAGAGAGAGAGAGAGAGAGAGAGAGAGAGAGAGAGAGAGAGATTCTATTAGGAAGAATCTCTTTACTGAAAGAGTTGTTTGACAGTGAAATGGACTACTTGGGTGAACTCTCAGTCTTTGACAGAGGTTGGAAGGGCATCTTTCTAAAGCGCTTTAGCTGTGTATTCCCACATGGCAGATGGGTTAGATGGCCCTTGTGCTATTTGGAATTCTGCCATCAGTCCAACAGTACAATATGGTATTCTTCCATTTTATATAGAAATAAATATATGCTATTAGAAGATATATTTGTAAATTAATCCTTAATGGTTCCTTTGTCATAAGCTTTGACTGAAATCTGAAGGAGTTCAAATGGACAGAAATGACATTGACATATTGAAAGAAGCTGTAAAACCTCTTTAAAAGTTTGTCTGAGTGGAGAGCTCTGACTTCAGTCTGTGGCCTGCAATCAAATTTAACCTCTCTTTGGCCTCACTTTGTGGCTTCAGTGACCCTTCCATAACATACAGATAATAGCAACTTGTTATGGGAAAGAACAAAACAAGAAGTGTGCAGCAGCACTACCCTTTTCAAGGGCATCACCAACAACAACCAAAGAAGCAGGCATCTGGCAATAATTTGCTAAGGAAGTATGTGATGGATTGAAAGAGAGAGGGGAAGATCTGTGCACTCTTTAATATCAGTTGTAATGTTTCTGCAATTCCTTTACTATGAATATTTTTGCCCTGGAATATGCTTCTATCTCTAATCAGGATAGGCCAGTAGCTGTTTTCATAGCATCCCTATAACACAGTTCCAGGTAAGAAAAATTGCTATCCAAGTATGTTTCCAATTCATTCAGTAAACCCCCCAAACTGACCAGTTATTTTCTGTATTCTGCAGGGTGGTGAATGTGAAATCCTTAATAGTAAGGGTTAAGTAGTCCTTCTACATGAAACTAGCCAGTTGGGCATCGTCACAAACACCCACACCACCCCTAAGCACACAGTGCTTTTTCCCACTCCTGGTGTAGAGGTCAAATGTCGAAGGAGCAATTAAAACTAATCTAGCTCCTGTCTTGCAGCTCAGGGAAGGCCAGTGGTGTAATTGATATGTTTTGACCTGTTGGCAAAGGACTTTAGAGTAAAGTCTTTCCTAAATGTGCTTCCTCCCTTGATTGCTTGTGAATGCCATGGGAGGATTCCTTTTAGACATGCTGCTTGTTTAATCCATTGGTTCTTTTTGACAGACTACTTCTGGAGGTGCTTAATATCATGTTATTACATAGTATCATTAGAAAACCAAGTTGCCCACATAAAGACACAATAGGTTTCTTGTCTCCCAGATTGTTTTGAGAGGCATCTTGAATAATTTGCATTGTAAATAAAATTTGACAATTCTATCTTCAGTACTTGAGATTTTAAAAAGAAAATAAATGGAAGGACATCCAGTTTATTTTTAAATGATTGTATACACGGACTAGCCATGTGTGGATTGGAGTATCTGCGGATGGCCCTGCCCTGTTCTGTGCAATGGCAGCATGTTCACGTGGCCATGCTGCCATTAAAAACAGTGGGACTTGAAGTCCCAGGATTTTGGCATCCACAGGGGATATTTTTAGTTTACTTGTTGCATCTTCTAATGAGAGTTTTAGACCCATTTGTCTTTTTCATGGTTCATGATGTCTGTAGAATTTTCTTCTACCATCACATTTTAGTTTAATTGGTTTTCTTCCTGTCAGCTTTCTTCACTTTTCAGTTTTTCAGAACCACACAGAAATTGAGAATACTATGGCATGGATATTTCTGTCTTTGGCATTTAATCATATATCTTTAGACGTGAGGACCCTACCTAGTTCTTTCATTACTGTCCTTCCCAGTCTTATCCTCTATCCCAGTTTTCTGACTATAGTCTCCATTTTGATTGATATCTCGCCCAAGGTAAAAAAAAAATGTCTTTAACAATTTTGATGCCTTCTTTACTAACTTTAAAGTTATGCAAATCTTTTGTGGTCATTAGTTTGTTTTCTTAATATTCAACTGTAATCCTGTTCCTGCTCTTCCTTAACATACTTCAGTAGTCATTCCAAATCTTTGCTAATTTCTGCTAGTAGTATGATATCATCTGCATAACTGAAATTGTTCATGTTCCTTCTCTTAATTTTCATGTGTCACTGTGTCCTGTGTCAACTTGGGATCTCCTTGGGGTTCAGCCAGTGCTGGACCATGGGGAAGGCCTTTTAACTGATTTTCTCAACAGCACTGACTAATAGAGGAGTTCGTCTGACGCTATTTTTGTCACATTTTTGCTTCTCATCTGTCTTTAACTATTTGCAGAGTTTCATCTGTCATTCAATGAATCCTTTTCAATTCTCCTCTAATATTTTGGGGTTCTTCTAGTTCCTGGTCAGTTCGGTTTAGCCGTGCAAATCTGTTCGCTAGATGGTGTTTAAATTCTGTAAGAATATTCCGTAATTGATTATTGATTTATTCCAATTATGTTCTAGCACTATGACTGCTTTCATGATCCTTCCTTAGCCTTACATTATGTTTGATATTAGCAATTCATGATCTGTGACATGATTTGCTTCTAGTCTTCTTTTTACAAAGAAAATGGGATCTCTTCATGTTCTACTTCCAGTTGTATAGTCTATTTTATTTCTATATTGTCCATCCAGTGGGATAAGGCATCCATTATTGTCTGCAGAGTATGAATGCATCTCAATCTGGTGTCTCCACTTTGAGCAATATACTGAAAGTGGACTTGTGGCATGACATTCTGCAATACTTGCTGAATTGAACACTATTTGTGTCTTAATATTTGCACTAAAATGTGCGATGCGCAAGGCCAGAAAGTTATTTTTGTTCTTTACAATATGTTTGCCTCTTCATAAGGATATGTTTACTCTAGCGGGGAGGGAAGGAAGGAGTGTGCTTGTGTTTGTTTGTGTATTGGCAAGGAGAAAGGTCCCCCCTTCCCCTCATTATTGTGAAAATCTAAAGGTTCTTCTAAACCTCTTTGGAAAATATAGAAAAATAAAATTATTTGCAAACAAAGCCAAGTCACCAGTATTTGGTTCTCTTGATTACTAACTAAACTTTAAGAAAAAGTCCTAATTATGTATTTCACATGTCCAGGGACCTTCATGGGCCTCTTAGATGCTATTTGCAATGATTCTGGCACATTGTCTGCTTTTGTGTATAATAAAACAGGAAATATTACTGTGTTAGGATAAGCTTGTGTAACAACACTACCAAGAAATGCATGCAATATCCAAATATTCATATATTTTATTTTTATTTTGGAAAGCGTTTGAAGTAAATGCTGCTGGGATTTTTATAGCTGAAATTCCCAGCATGAAATTGGGTACTAAAACTGAAAACAGCAATAGGTTACAATATAGTTTATTTTAGTTACTAAGCTAAAACTCATTTCTTTGCTACATGGTATATTATTTTGGAAGGATAAATCATTCCTTTTTGGCTTCCAGTGGGAAAAAAAGCATATCTTTTACTGCCTCTACCTGTCTTTGTTGTTTGCATCATCTTTGATGCTACATTTCTAAATAAGCTCTGGTGAATATATATATAGTTTATTATGGTATTAGTATTGTTGGTGTGTAATACTAATCAAAAGATGCAAAGACATGTATGTGCAACATCATGTTTGATATGGCTGTAGAATTATATATGAAGAATCCCAGTTAGAGGAATGATTAATGATAGAATTTTGGCTCGAGAACCAAAACACTCATGTCTTGGCAATAAGGGCTGAAAATTGGCCTCTTCTTATATCTACAGGCCTCTAGAGAGTATTATGATCCTCATCAACTTAACAATGAAAGGGATTTTTTACATGCTGTTTTCCCACTTAGGTTATAGAAACTTCTGGTCCTAAACTGCAGTGCCACTAGTCCTATATTGTACAAAGACATGAAAGAAATATAGTGCTTTGATTCCACTTCAGCTGCTGTGGCAATATAGATTCCTGGGATTTGCACTTTAGGAAAAAGTATTTAAAGTTGTATCATTGTGCTATAATCGTGCAGTGTGAAAGGGCCCCTGGATTCTTCTTTATACAGTATCACTTCATACTTACATTTATAGATAATGTGAAGTTTAGTTTCACATTTTTCTAATTATTAATTTAGAACCAATCTGTTTTTAAGAAACCCTGAAAAATATTGCAAAAAGTGTGGGAAGGGGGATTCTGCATGGTGGAATAAAAGTCTCCAGTCGTATGTATCATTCCAAGTATGCGCCACATCTATTCCATCACCATTGATTGTCCAGGACTTATGTCCAGTCCAAATGATTGATCTTCAGATAACGTATGTGCTCTGGTGCTAAAGAGTAGCAATTACATTTTTTTTAAACTGCATGGAACAGTTAATTGAACATTCTGTGTTGTTGCTGAAACATTGCTTTGTCTTGTTTGCTGAACTGATGATTTTAAACTTCAAATGATTATAGAAGCATTCTTGAAATGAGATGGTTCTCTGCATTGTTTAAAAAAATGCAAGGACATGAGAAATAATACATCAGAGGACCGGTGTAGTATAGTGGTTTGAATGTTGGACTAGGACTCCAGGAGACCAGGGTTCCAATAACCTCTTGGCCATGGAAACCCATTTGTTGACCTCAGGTGAATTATCCTCTCTCAGACTTAAAGGAAGGAAATGGCAAACTTTCTGAATAAATCTTGCAAAAGAAAACTCCAGGATAGGGTCTCCATAAGTAATAATTAACTCTTAAGGAGCAAAAAACCCTCACTTGTCCTAAGTGCTGCCACAGATTCCGGCCAGGAGGTGCTTGTGACTGGTGTGTAACCCCATTCTTGTTGGAAAGGAGTCCTGGCTGGGAACTATTATAACGCTGGATATTATTTGCTGATGGTTGTGGGAAAGGAATTTTCCTATTACAAAAGCTCTGGACAGGAAGATGTGTATGCCACCCATGACAACAGAGTGGCAATAGAACATTATGTTATGTAGAAAGATAAGTAGGTAGAAAGAACGGTTATTTCCCAGCCTAACTACTGGTCTTCTTTCTACATTTGTTATTAGGCATCTACAATACAGAGCTTAGAGTCAGTGTTCTATATATTAGAAACAGCCAGGATTGCATTGTGTTAAATTCTGGCTGAACTCAGTGGTAGTCCATAGCTAACAATAAATGAAGATTAAAAAAAAAAAACTCTACTTAAATGGGTGGAAGAATACATGATAAGCTGGTCCAATATTCTTGTACTATTAAGTAAAAACCCAGGGCTCAAGGCTTATCTTGCTGTAAGAACAGAAAATGGAAATGGAGGAAGGATTCAGTTTGCTTCTAGACATAAATGTTTAGAAATATAAACTTTTAATGAGTTTTTTTATTTTAAAAAAGTACATTTATCCCATTCTAATTCAATTTAATTCAGATTTCTCCCCTCATTATTTTCAGGAAGAAGGTAACAACATTTGTTCCCCTCATAGTGCTTTTTCCATCCCATATCACAAAAGAGTCATATATTTGCATTTTTTCCTGAGTTTTTCCCCCCTGAAAATGGTACAAATTCAAAACACAAGGTCACCTTCTCCTCAACATCATATTCCAGATTAACAACATTATTATATAGCATTATGGGGCTTATTAGTAATAATAGAGGGATAGAAACTAAAATATTTAGCAATCTGGAAACATTATGAGGAATGGTTGATGTGCACCATGAAATAGGTACTTTCTGGCACCTCATCATGGACTATAAAATATTGGGAAAATTAAAAGCAATGCATATTCTTGCATGCAATAAATTGCATCCAGTTGAGCTGCTCCCCCCACAAAAGTTGGAACAAGACTATCTTAAACCTTTCTCCACATTTTTCTTTCTGTCACAAAATTAAGTTCAATTCATTCTGGTGACTTTTTTTCATATAAGAACCAGTGTTTGGTTAAGGGAAACCAGTCTAGAATCCAATCATTGTAAACATCACATGATAACAGTACAAATCTCTTGCTCTAGACACATTAGAGCAAATCTATTCTTAGGCAATTAGGTTATTTTAAATCTCTTTTTAAATTGTAATTATTCCTAAAGTGAGTTACAGTTAAGATTCAGCAAGGCAATTATAAGAAAGATTTGAATTGCCTGCTTAAAAGGGGACAAGGTTTCAAATCTGTCACACTAAATTAAGGATCTGATCCTAAAAAACTTCGGAGCCAACACCAAAAAGGGGGGGGCACTTCATTGTGATGGCCACAACTTATGAAGACAGTGAACTCATCCAAGGCTTGTCCCCAGATCTTTCAAAAGTGAGAAAGAAGATATGATACAAAATGCTGTTACCAGATGTTAATCTGCCTGTGCACTTTGGGCTAGTTGCCGTTTCCTTCAAGTGTGCTTTCCAGTTGTGTAGATAAGTGGTTAGTAAGCTTTGCCTCATAGTTTTGAGGTCTGTCTTTTCAAGGAATAGTTATATTATTTGTGCTCTTGACTGTAACCTAACCTGAGTATTAAAGACAAGACCACAGGACACAAGGGACATGTTTTTCATTAAAGGATTTGCACTCTCTCTTGGCCAAGGTGGAGAATCTAAGACATACGGCCAAATCCAATCCCTCCTGGCCTCCTAATGAAGTCCTTGGTGCTCTCCAGATGGCTCTGTTCCCTACTCATTTGGTAGTTCCCTAGCTTTTGTACAAGCTGTGTTACACAAAGTAAGGGCTTCATATGAACACACTCTGGCATTTTTCATGACATCCCCTCTCACCTTTAGTCTGACCTGCCACTGGAATTGGGCTGTAAAGAAGTGTGAAATTGAGTTTGATCCTTGGGATGACCGGGGTTCCCTGCCATTATTACATAATCCTCTGTGGGGCATAAACCACAAAAAGTAAAGTTCCACTCAAAGTCAAGATGAGTTTATCTTGTAGACTATAAAAGTTGCTTGAAATTTCATCCATTTTTTGTAAGGTGCAATTATTTGGCTATACTTATACATTTTTTTAATGAAATAAAAATAATGTAAGCCAGGGCTGATCAACCTTTGAGAGTCCTGGGACTTTTTTGTACTCCCAAAATGCATCAGAGGTCTCAGTACCCCACAAAAATGAACAAAGAATAAGTGTGCAGAGAAACCAAAGCCAAAGTTGCTAGAAATCAGGTATTTATTTATTTATTTATTTATTTATGAAAAGCTGGGGTAAGGGGCTAGCTCTTTATTTAGAGAGTAATTCCAGGAGTGACAATTATTTCTTTTCTGTTAATGGCCAAGGGGCTCCTAGAGGGTTAGATACAGTTTTGGGTCATCTTAAGATCCAACGGCCACATAATTCCCTCCTTGATGAAACCTGCTAACAAGCAGTGATAGCTCCATTTTCTCTTTTCTCTGTCATCTACATTCCCAAGTTTCCTCCTGGCCAAGCAATATTTTAATCACATTTGGGCTTGCAGAGAAAACAGTGTAAAAAGAAAAGGAATAGAAGGCCATAAGAAGACCTGGACCCATCTGATCCAACATTGTTTCCCTCATAAAGCCAGTCAGATGCCTCTGGAAGCCAAAGGAAAAGGCATGAATATAGTAGCTCTCCAAACTATTGTCCTGTAGTGAGCTGGGTCTTTGCCACTTGGCAGATCAATCTTGGAGTTCTTGTTGACATCCTGGCCAAACATTAACAGATGTCCAGTGGTACAGAAAGGATTAATTTGTACTGTATTGGTGACTTTGTTAAATACCTTTTCTACATTAGCATAGCAGTTTGAAGCTGGGAAAATATATGATAACTGGGAAAAGGCAGGGGCAGTGAATTTTCCTCTTTGCTAGTCCATTTGTACAGTTCTCATAGCTAATGGAGTGGGGAAGTGGGTCACACTTGCTCTCTTTTATTTTCTTGTTTGCTTTTGCACTGTGTAGACCTTGGAAGTCCATCTTCCATCAGGGTTGCCTTGGAGGGGCACATTCCAGGCAAACGGGTACCATATGACCAGCTATGTGGATCCAAGGATAATCTGGGTACAGTAAATTGTTTCGGGCCATAGGTCTACCATTGGATGTGAGGGAGGTCTAGAACTACACCTAATTTTGGCACAGGACATCTTCTCTCCCAGCATCTCATATGTATAGTCTCAGTGGCATATTCCTTTTAAATCAGGGACTAGATAATTTGCACCATTTGGCCTTCACAACTCATAGCTCAAAGTTTGTTGTTGTTGTTAAATGCCATCAAGTCAATCTCAATTCATGATGACTCCATGGATGAGGTCTCTCTCCAAGACCCCATATCCTCCACTGCTCTGCTCAAGTCCTGTAGGCTCAAGCTCATGGTCTTATTGAGTCCATCCATCTGGCATGTGGTCTTCCTCTCTTTATGTTGCCTTCTCCCTTTCCTAGTATTATTGCCTTTTCTAAGGATTCATGCTTTCTCATAATGTGACCAAAGTATGACAGCCTCAGTTTAGTTGTTAGGAAGGATCTAATTAGGGGAATTTTAATTAGCTCAAATATATCTGAGAGATGGCCCTAACAATACCACGTGCCGGAATCAGGTCCCAATAGTGTATACTAAAGGTGGACGGCAAGCCCCAAGAGAAAGAGACGCTGATACCAACTAGATCCAATTAAAGGGGTAACGTTTATTAAAGCACAGGGGAAAATCACACAACAAAAGGGGAGCATACACACACACACACACACACACACACACACACACACACTCAATGCTACAGCAGGGGATGGGTGAGTTAGGGAGAGAGATTTGAGAAAGAGAGGCACCACTAGGGAATACTACCTTAGAAGTCTTCTCCAGGAAGCCTGATGAAGCTTGGATGGACAGTGGATCATGGTCGCAGGAGCGGGGGAAGAGGGCCGCGGGAGCTAAGAGCAGAGTTCAAACTGGTGTGGACCAGCTTGCAACCTGGTGATAGCACAAGGAGGGTCCAAAAACCCGAGGTTTTTATAGTGCGAAACGTAGCTGGAAGCTATGGAGGCTTGCTAGACAAAGGTATTGATTGCTTGGGCTTTGTTAAGCCAAGAGCAAGTAATGTGTTGCACAATGCATTTAGGTCTGGACACAATTTGGAGGGGCATCCGACTTGATTACTCAGTCATTAAGCTGATCACTGGCTCATCAGGTGTGAAGCCAAGTCTATTGTCTTTCTTGGGCAAGCAGTGGTGATTCTGGTTTGGCGACTCCCAAACTTCCTATGGAATATTTCCAATTCTAGCTTTTTCTAGAAACTTTGCCTTTGCAAGGTGAGCTGCCTACATCCCCTCTCACCTTTAGTCTGACCTGCCACTGGAATTTGGCTGTAAAGAAGTGTGAAATTGAGTTTGATCCTTGGTATTTGGCTCCTCGCCTTTGGGTTAATGGCGGGTCCCCTCTGGGGTCAGTCAGGGGTCATAACACAGGCCGCATGTACCCAAAATTTTATTATAACCAAACTTGGTAACATAGTCATCCAGGCTTCTAGGAAGAGTTCAGGCTTGATAGTAGCTCAAAGTATTTTTTTATTTATTATTTTCTTCTGTATTTTCTCTTTTTTGTTATATTGAAAGATATTTCAAAATTTTAGTTATGAAAAAGCTTGGTTTTCTTTTTCTTATCTGTTGAACTATGTAATTGTCTTTTCCATGTGAATTTAATAAAAAGTATCATTTTAAAAAAGAAAAAAAAAGCTATTTGTATTATGGATGAAAAGGCTTGCACATCTATTCCTACACAGTTGTGTTACAAGTGCCAGCAAGATGTATGAAATAGGGCTCTGCTACTCTTAACCAAAGACTGGAGCAGGAGTAGGCAACTTTTTTGAGCCGGGGGCCAGGTTGCTGTCCCTCAGACAACTGGGGGGCCGAAGCCGGGGGGTGGAGCTTCCACCCTCCGGGGGTGGGGCCACGTGCCGGGGATGGAGCTTCCACCCTCTGGGGCGGAGCCGCATGCCGGGGGCGGGGCTTCCACCCCCTGGGGGCCAGGCCTCCTCCTCTTCGCCAGCCCCTGACGGGGCCCCAGGCCCTGTCAGAGGCCAGGAAAGAGCCAGCGGGGGCTGCCAGTGCAGGAGGCCTCCCCCTCTTTGCCGGCCCTTTTGCCATCGCTGGAGGGCCCCTTTTTTGCCTCTTGGAGGGCCCCAGCGATGGCAACGGGCCTCTTGGAGGGCCCCAGTGAAGGCAACGGGCCTCCCAGAGGCCCGCTGCCGCCGTCAGAGCCCTGTTCTAGGGCTCGGCAGCCGCAGCGGTCCTCGGTGAAGTCTCGCGCAACGTTTCTTGTGGTCGCGCGAGACTTCACCTCTAGGCCGCTGCCATTTTGTTTTTCAAAATGGCAGCGAAGTCTTGCGCGACCTCGCCGCCATTTTGAAAAACGAAATGGCGGGCCTGGGGAGCTGGGAAAAGCAGCAATCGGTGGCAGCGGCGGCCGGGGCAGGCAGAGGCCGGCGGAAAGGCCTCCACGGGCCGCATCCGGCCCGCGGGCCGGAGGTTGCCAACCCCTGGACTGGAAAGACAATCGTGGATAAGTCAACCATGGAGCTTGTTGCAGCCAATGTTCCTCCTCAAAAGCCCAAGACTTTAGAGGCTTTATTAATTAAGGAGAGCCTGCTAGGTCAGTCCAAAGGCCTGTTCTATTTTTACAGTTGATAACTGGCTACAGTGGCTAACTGGCTAAATACCTGTGGAAAACATGAGTTCTTAAGGAACTGATGTGGTAGATAATGTATTCTGGGCTGAATCTGCACTGAAGAAATAATGCAGTTTACAGCTTTAACTGCTGTGACTCCATCCTATGGAATCCTGGGATTTGTAGTTTGTTGTGACACCACAGAGACACAACTGAGAAGAGAAAGCTCAATATCTCGCAAAACTACAACTCCCAGAATTCCATAGCGTTGAGCCACAGCAGTGAAAGCAATACCAATCTGCATTATTTCTGCAGTGCAGATGAGGTCAGAGTCACAATCAGTAGTAATTAACGATCTTGGAAATAGACCCAGAGATAAAGTTTATTTTGTGCTTGATCATGAAATGTTGTTGTATCTCTATGTCCTAAACCTGCATGTGTATTCTTTCTGAATGCTATATTTATCTCCCTACTTTTGTTCCCTCTCCTGCCCCATACAGTGGGTCCCGTGTCAACAACGTGGTGAATCTCTTCTAGGTTCTAGGTTTCAATCCATATTTTAAATATGCATTAGGCATATTTTGGAGGTAGGATTCACTACTTTTTTGTTCCTCAGCCTTTATAAAGAGAGCCAGCATGGTGTAGTAGTTTTAGTGATGGACTATGACACTGGCGACCAAGGTTTGATTCCCAGCTGAGCCATGGAAACCCACTGGGTGAACCTGGGTGCGTCACCCACTATCAAACACAGAAAACCATGTGATAGAGTCATTTTAAGGTCACCATAAGTCAGAAATGACTGGAAGGCACACAACAACAACCCTTTAAACAACAACCCTAGTTAAAGTCATCGTGAAACTTATTCCATGAACTGTATTCCCACACAGCCCCTCCCACCACCATCTCCAAACCTGAGTTTTCTAAACCTGTGTTCTATATAATAATACGTCTAAACCAATTGGCAGCTGCAATCTCTCTGTTTAAAATAGACATCCTTTCATATGGATTTATTTATGACTTTTCTTGCTTCAGCCAAGTGTCTTGTAACTAGCATCAGGGAAAGGTGTGTGTGTGTGTATTTCTTTTCCAAGATTTTGATACTGTGTATCTGTCAAAAACTGAGCTGGTTTTTAATCATAAGCTTGTGCGTAAATCTTCTTGCATTATTTTCACCCCACAACCCCACCCCAAATGTCGGGATTTGAAATTTACTGAGATTTAGAGGCTCAACCCTGCAGTAGTTCACATGGAAATTAAGCCAGTTTGAAACCCAAAGTTTTAGAAATTCCATGTACTGTAAATGTATTAACCAGTTTACTTCTTGGAAAAGTTCCATCCATATTGTAGGAAGTGTGGTGCTAATAATTTATTGTCGGTCAAGTATGTGAATCATCATATTAGTACTGTGACTGATCTAGCTCAAATGCTGAGACTAACAATAAGCAAGCCAACTGTCAAGAACTGCCCTTCCACCCTACACTTCGGTGAACTAGCCTTCTATATTTCAAACAGCAAGAACATTAGTCCAGTAACCACAGGTGTTATCAAGAAGACATTTGCAGAAAGAACTGCCATCATCCACAAACACTGACTTAAAATTAAAAATGTCATGCCCTAACATTCCGTGGGCTTTATTTTGATTCATTTAACAATTAAAACATACCTGTCCTTCTAACCATGTTTGTCCAGTCTGCCCAGCCTCTCTTTCAATTTTGCCTGTTTTCCATTTCCCAGGAGAAAGTCCTGATGAAAGAAAACCTCCCCCAGACATCTGCTCATTCCTGTGCCACACAACAATCTTCCATCTGAATCACTACTAAGTGTAAACCAGCACTATGTCTCCCATCATTCCCTAACAACTAATCATTATACACTCTATTATTCCCATAACACTATGGAGATTATCACACCACCCTTTTCTCCTGTGCTAGACATGGGATGTAAACTTCAATAGGCAGATTTTGTTCTTTGCAAAGTGTGGGAGAAGCCTAGATGGGGTATGGGATGCCTGGATCAGGTACAGGATGTCTACTGCCTGGGCATGGGGTGTGCAATAAAATCCACCTGTTGAAATTTACACCCCGCATCTAGTGCAGTGCAGGAGGAGGTGCAATAATCTATATTAACCAATATAACAAATTAATACTACGCACACACATGTGACATTCAGATAGATTCTGGCACCAACACACTCATTTTAAAAAGAAATTTATCAGCAATTCATATATGTAACACTTTGCTTTTGTCAGTTTCCAGCATGATTAGTGTTTAGAAGAGTAAAGAGGAAGTCTGTTATGAGGACCTTCCTCTTCTTTCTTCAGGGCAAGAGCCAGTGTGGCATAATGATTTGAATGTTAGACTGTGAACCTGGAGATCAGGATTCAACTGCCAACTTGACCATGAAACTAACTGGGTGACCTTGGACAAGTCACATGCTCTC
Organism: Sceloporus undulatus; assembly: GCF_019175285.1. Classification (NCBI taxonomy): domain Eukaryota; kingdom Metazoa; phylum Chordata; class Lepidosauria; order Squamata; family Phrynosomatidae; genus Sceloporus; species Sceloporus undulatus. The sequence continues at coordinate 94,659,622 of NC_056523.1, forward strand.
AGCTTCACAGGAAGGCAATGGCAAATGTCCTCTGAACAAATCTTGACAAGAAAATCCCATGATAGGTTCACCTTAGGTTCACCCTAAGTCAGAAACAACTTGAAGGCACACAACACACAAACACTAAGGGCCTTGACTTCTGTTCTGTGCAGTGTCTTCAGTAGCCTTATACTGGGGTACTATAAAGACACTTTGCCATCCTTAGAGATTTGTATGAAGGGGTATTATGAAGCATATTCGTCTCTCAAGTAAGCGAAAATGACATTCCCTCTTGGCACTCATGAGAGGACTGCAGTGCAGGCAGACTACTGACAAGTGTTGTTTGTACTTCGAGTGAGATCTCCAGATCTTGGCTAACAACTCTTTTACATATGTAGAAAGGAAACAATTTTGGGGCCACTGATCAAATGTTTCATAGAATATCTAATACTCCAGATCGTTTTATGTTGTTTGCAGTCATCCAAACATTTTTAAAATTGAGTACAAATGAAGGGGCAGGCACTATTTAAGAACTGACATAGGTTTTATAGACAGAACATTTTTATTTAAGGAGAAATTTACTGTTATTTTTTTCATTCCATGTTAAAAGAGTTCCACATTTCTTTGGCTAAATAAGCAAGTGGGCAACTAAAGATACAGGCTATTATCTTGAATTTATCCATGTGGATATGTGTGTGTGTGTGAATGCTATTGCTGCAGGAGGAGTGAGGAATCAGTGCAATGTCCAGAAATGGGTATTGCAGAGATTCAACAACACAGACTGAAATTTGCTCTTACAGAAAAATTTGTCAGCCTGGTGGTACAAGTGAAAAAGGGAACCCTGTGGTCCACTTGCATGACAGTAGACAGAACTTATACATCTCAGTAAGAGCAGAGACATCAGCCTGGAAAAGGGAAGCTTTATTGCAGAAGGATTATTGTGAAATTACTGTTTATCTCAGTGCCTTTTTAAACATATACTGTAAACATTGGTTCACATTGATATAGCTTAATATTTTTTAAGTCCACCATATCCATGGATTCTGTATCCACAGAGGTCTCAAGCAACGGGTGGCTTGGAGCATTCTCTAGCTGCTCCAAGCCTGAGTGTGCCCTGAGTGGCACAGGACCACAGCCATCCTGAGGCAGGACACCATGGTGGTCCACAATGGACTGCTGGCAAGGAGCACTTTTCTGCACTCCTTTTGCGGCTGGGTTTGGGCTGCCTTAGGCAGCCACTATGCAGCTTCAGCCCAATCCAGGGGCGTGCATCATCTGAATGCCACACCCCTGGATCGGCCCAAAGGCATAACTTTTAGCCCATCTGTTTCAGACCAGAGTCAACTATCCACAGCTTGAAAACTTTTTTTAAAAAAAATCCAAAAAGCAAGCCTTGTTTTGCCATTTTATATAAGGGACACGATTTTACTATGCCAGTGTATATAATGGATTTTGAAAAACCACAGATTTAGTGTCCACAGGGAATCCTAGAATTGCAACAAATACCAAGGATCCACTGTACTGTATATAAAAATATATATATTTTCCTAGTTTTTAATTTTTCTAAAAAATGTGATTTATGCTTTATTATTATATAATATGCATCATAATTAGGGAGCAACTTTTAGCTTGGTCCCATATTGGAACAATGATGTAACCTAGATGAAAAGATTTTTCGCTTGTGGTTTGTGCTACACATTGACAACTGTTTAAATACAGTCATCCCTCCATATTTGCAGCTTTGATATTTGCAGATTTGATTATTCACGGATTTCATTAATATGTTCTCTCTAGGACTGTCTAGGGCCTCCAGTGCAACTCTGTGGTCAACTTTAACTAAAAATTGCACTGAAAGACCATTTGTAGCTACTCCAGTGCTATTCTATGGTCAGTGTATGTTGGACATTGACCACAGAGTTGCACTGGAGGATCTAGAGATTCTAGAGAGGTGTCCTCTCAGGTAAAAACAGTGTTTTTGTTATTTGCGGTTTTTCCATATTCACGGGGGTCTTGTTCCCCTAACCCTAGCGAATATGGAGGGACAACTGTAGTATATTTGTTGTCCGTGGGTTCATATCATAGTGGTAGTGTGTGATTTTTAAAGGCTCCTTCAACTTGGACAATGCTGTGATGGAAAGGTGCTTTTTTAAAAATAAATTTTATTAATTAAAAAACATAAAAACATCCATTCTTATACATTTACTCGTTTGTTTACATATAACATAAAAAATAAGTCATGTGCCAATTGGCTGAGTCTCTGTCCATTTTAATGTTTAGTGTTTGAATTGTAGTTGTTTCTTCTCTTGTTCTTCTTCAATCATCTCGATCACGTTTATCATGACCTTTTCTTTCTTCTTTTCATCTTCTCCTCTTTTTCTCACAAACCTTCTTCTTACAGCATCCAACTTACCAATTCCCTCTTCTCCCTGCTCACTCTACTTCCCAACCTCTTTCATTCTTCTTTTACAAGACTAATACCACTTCAATCCCCAATCTTACCTTCTAAATAACATTAAGATGCTTTTTGAAATACTGATGATTGGGGCATAAATTAAATAAATCTTTCCACTTCATTGAACAGGTCCACCAGGAAGGCGAGGAAAGCCTGGACGGCGAGGAGAGCCAGGTAAGCCCCTCTCCCTTGTGAATTCATGATAGTAGATTATATACATCAGAAGTGGAGAAAGTGCAACCCACAGTCAAGGCTGTTTTGTGATGCCTAAGATTCCCCTTGCCGAAGAGTGACAGGGGCAAAGATTATTCTCCAATGGTCAGGAACATCTCTGAAAGCCTCCAGGGGGTGCCTTTTCTCACTTTGCTACAACTGAAGGCATTTACAGGGGTACCTTCACTTTTTTTCCCCCCCAAACAAAAAAAACATAGTGAGTAGATAATCATTCTGTTTTTTGACAAAAGGGCCCGTAAAAGCTTTAAAAATGTGGAGGGCTTGGAAAATAAACTACATTAAAAGTAAGGCATTACAGTATTAGCCATTTGGGGGCACAACTATAAAACACTCTTTCAAAATTTTTAATTATTATTATTACTATTATTATTATTATTATTATTCATAATAAGCCGTGTTTTCATTGCAGCACCATTTGCTGTCAAATAAATGTTAAAATGTATGATTAGTCATTTTGTCCTCATTTTTTTAAAAAAATACATAGACCATAAATATTCACCACAACCTTAATGCAGAGGAAGAGTTTAAGATGTGAGACATTTAGCACATGAAGAAATTCCAGGAAAACAACTTCCAAGGTGACATCAGCACTCATATGTATCAGTTTGGGAAGCAAAATTCTTTTGTAGTCTTGAATTAAATCTCTTACAGTGTGTCCTGGGGCTCAAGCCTTTTTTTATTTTAACTTATCTCCCTGATAATGATGGGAATTACAGCTATGGCTCCCCGCTCTTACAATTTATACCCTTGTCTGTATCTCCAGATGGAGAGAAAATCCCAGGGCAAGCAGTACTGGAGAAGGAGGTCTAATTTTTCCATATGGAATAGATTTAAAGGTTGGGCAGCCATTTCCAGTGGGCATCAGGGTGCTATGTCTAAGTGAAAAGATATTTGTGTATAAGTTACATTGTTGCCCCATGGATGTTCCCAAAGCCTGGAAAAAAGAGGGACATGACGGGAGGGAGAGCATAGATCATGAACTGTTGATATTAAAAATTAGAGTAAAGCTAAAGAAGAACACTAAACCATCATACCAAAATACAAACTGAAGAACATCCCCATAGAACTTAAATATATTCGGCTATAAGTCAACTTCATGTATAAGTCGAGGGCAAGTTTTGGACCAAAATTATGGATTTTGACGTGACCCATGGATAGGTTGAGTGTAAAACGTGCAGGCTCCTTCAGTGTGTGTATGAGAGCGGCAAGAGGGAAGCAGCAATCGATATGAGGCTTTAGTGCTTTATTTAGCCTTCACGCCCAGGCCAGTGGGTGGGAGAGGGACTGTTAAACAACCAAGCTGCTATCACATTACCATACTGATCCATAAATAAGCCGACCTAGGATTTTGGGGTCAATTTTTGGGCATAAATTTTTAGACTTATAGACGAGTATATAGGGTAATTCTTCAAGAAGTTACAGATGGAACAAGAGACCTCTTTGGCAAAATATAAGAAATCAAAGGGAAATTTAAACCAAGATGAGCAATGACCATCAGGGGAATACATTCTGTGACCGAGTATAACTAAAAGAAGGAAACAATACACAGAATTACAATATGAAAGAGGTGAAAGGATGACATTCAAAGAAGAACCATTTGATGATAAACCTCCAAGTTTAGAAAGTGAAATGGAAGCTGCACTCAGGGCACTTGGGGGAAATAAATCACCAGGGACAGATGACATACCAGTAGAGCAGCTTCAAGCTACAGAGAGAAAATCTACTTTAGTTCTAATTATAATCTGTCAACAAATATGGGAAATAAAACAATGGCCCACAGACTGGAAATGCTCAATACTTGTTCCACTCCTCAAGAAAGGGGGCTCCACTGGACCATTACATTAATTTCCCATGCAAGCAAAGTAATGCTCAAAATGCTACAAGAAAGACTTTAAACATATATGGAACAAGAAATACCAGGAGTCCAAGCTGGGTTCAGGAAAGGAAGAGGCACTGAGCACATATGTTGTATAATGGAGTGTAACAAAGAATTTCAGAAGAAAATCAGCCTATGTTTTATAGATTATAACAAAACCTTTGATTTGTAGATCATGAAAAATTGTGAATCACTCTTAAAGAAATGGGTCTGCCACAACATTTGATGGTTGTGATGCATAACCTGTACTCATGACAAGAGGCTACCATCACAACAGCACAAGGGGAAACAGAATGGTTTCCAATTGGCAAGGGGATCAGGCTAGGCTACATTTTATCACCCTTACTGTTTAACCTGTGAGCTGAACATATCATATGCAAAGCAGGATTACACTCAGGAAGCATTAAGAGAAGAGGAAGTATAAAGAATTAATATTATTCTCATAGATGGACAGACAGAGAGACAGAGAGCTTAATTGGGAAGGAAAACCATGGCCCATTACAGACCGCCCAAAAGGGGCGGTCTCAGGCCTCTGCCGGTTGCAGCATGGAGGAGCCGCAGCAGCCAAGCTGCGCGACTCCTCTGCGCTGCAAAAAAGGAGCGTGAAAATCGCGCTCCTTCCGACAACCAGGAAGAGACGTCGCAAGTGCCAAAGCGCACACTCGTGACATCTCTTCTGGGTTGGGACGTGCGGACGCAGAGCGTCCGCTACGTCAAGATGGCAGCACCCATCTGTATAGGGTGCCTCTATCTTGACGTATCGGTTACGCACGAGGGGCAAGGCGCATCCGGAAGCACCGCCCCTCGCGCGTAATCGCAGCGCAAGGACGGCGCCTCTTAGGCCCGTCTGTAACGCGCCCAAGACTTCATTATACTTTCCTTGGCAAAGAGGTTTATGCGATGTATCTTCTAACAGATGGCTGTACTGAAGCATTTCTACAGCAAAGAGAAAAAGCATATATAAAAACAGAAACATAGCAGCACATACAGTACAGAACTTAAATGTGCTACTTGTGCAAAAGCTTTGTAATGTTGCTCTAGAGAATACTTGACTTTATCTTTAAGACAACATAACCTAAGAGCACATTGCTCTTTGTGTATTAGTTTTGGCATAGCTATCCACTATTTACTATCATAGATAGCTTGGTTCAGTATTTGTATTGCCCTAGAAACTTATCACGCAGAAACCAAGCCCTTGCTATTCTGCCACAGCTGATAAATGGAAGTAACATTTTGTTTCCTTTGTATGATAGCATTCTTCTCTATATATTTTATGTGGTTATAACATCACAGCTTACAGATGACGTAAAGGCAAAGGCTCAGCATTTGTTTGGCTTCTTTGTGAGGAGCTTTGCTCTGGCAATATTGGAATTATGTGAGCTTTTAAAAAAACAATGTAGGGAACTCTTCACCACAAACTTACCATACCATTTAACACAAGGCAGTTGTTTTATATACATCATCCACCCCATTCATAATCCTTGGGACAGTTATTGAACTAATGTGTTATAAGGCTAATTTCTGAAGTGTGATATTATTGGCTAGGTGGCAAAATGTTTTAGCTCTTTTGAGTGATATTCTTTCTTCTTTAGAAACAAAGCCATCTTTTGGGTACCAGTCAACCGAGGGGACAAATGGTAAATCAGCTAAGGAGAACAATCTAACCTTTTTGCAATAAAGCAATTATCACCTATCAAGTGGTAAACATTTCATTTTCAAAGGAATGTCTCCTCCCCATTTCCTCTCATCTCCTCTTACTAGGGCTAGAAAAGATAAGAGAGATTTGTTGTAACACATGAAAGGGCAGAATAAAAGAAGGCCCTAGTTCCTGGTCTTAACACAGCTGCTTTCTGAGATTGTAAAGAGGCGATAGTGACAGCTGTTTTCTTCTCAAAGTGGTTTGACCTTCCAATAACTTCTGCCTTGTGCATTGCTTCTCTTTCTTTCAACTCTGAACAGTGTGATATAGTTTAGACTCAAGGTTTATAGCCATTCCACAATTGTCATGATTCCATCATGAGGAATTGTGGGAGTTGTCATGCATTTGCAACTGGTTGACTGTCCGAACCCAAAGCGTGCTCAACAATGGCTCCTTTTCATCCTGGAGAGAAGTGACCAGTGGGGCCCCACAGGATTCTGTCCTGGTCCCAGTGCTATTCAGCATCTTTGTCAATGACTTGGATGACAGAATTGGGGGCATACCTATCAAATTTGCAGATGACAACAAAATAGGAGGAGTAGCTAATACCCCTGAGGACAGGATCAAAATTCAAAATGACCTTAATAGATTAGAAAGCTGGGCCAAAGCTAACAAAATGAATTTCAACATGGAGAAATGTAAGGTGCTGCACTAAGGGCGGAAAATATAGGATGGGGGACACCTGGCTGAACGAGACTACATTTGAAAGAGATCTAGGAGTCCAAGTAGACCAAAAATTGAACATGAGTCAACAGTGTAATGCAGTAGCTAACAAGGCCAATGCGATTTTAGGCTGCATCAATAGATGTATAGTGTCTAGGTCAAGGGAAGTAATGGTGCCACTCTATTCTGCTCTGGTCAGGCCCCACCTGGAATACTGTGTCCAGTTCTGGCCACCACAATTTAAAAAGGATGTTGAGAAACTGGAGCGTGTCCAAAGGAGGGCGACTAAAATGGTGAAGGATCTGGAAACCATGCCCTATGAGGAACGACTTAGGGAGCTGTGGATGTTTAGCCTGGAGAAGAGAAGGTTAAGAGGTGATATGACAGCCCTGTTTAAATACTTGAAGGGATGTCATATTGAGGAGGGAGCTAACTTATTTTCTGCTGCTCCAGAGACTAGGACCTGGAGCAATGGATGACAAACAAGGAGTTTCCCCACATTCTACCCTAACTGGAAACTTTTGCGGGTTACAGACCGCTGAAAAGCGGTGGTCTGCTGCCGCCGCCGGTTGCAACATCCAGGAACCGCAGCAGCCAAACGGCGCAGTTCACGGACGCTGCAAAGAAGGAGCATGAAAATCGCGCTCCTTCCTGCGCCCCGGAAGAGACGCTGCAAGTGCTGAAGAGCGCACTCGCGGCGTCATTTCTGGGGCGCATTGTGCGGACGCAGCGTGTCCGCTACGTCAAGATGGCGGCAGCCATGTGGAATGGCCGCCGCCATTTTGTACAGACTCAGTCCGTACTAGGGTTAGGGGCATCTGGAAGAGACATCCCTTTCTAACCCTAGTACGTGCTGAGCACGTACTTTCCTGCCCGTTTGTAACGGGCCTTTGGTTCTCCACTGCAGTCTCTGTGTATCATACATATGGGTCTGCACCTGTGTAGAGGAACCTCTCAGAACCTTTTAGAAAGATGAGATTTTGTTAATAGCACTCCCTTCTTCTCTTATGCATGTGCCTCAAGTGCCATGCATTAGTTCTACATCTACCAGAGTGGTAGCACCTGAAGCCGTGAGATTTGGAGAGAAAAATGAGTTTATTGTCCATTTGTCACTACTTTTGGATTTGTTTGTTTTTCATTATTTCACCTATATCATTCTCACATCACAGATTGTTCCTTCAGGTGTTGGAAGTATTTTTAGAAGGTAATGATAAGAATCTTCTGTGTTTCAGGGGGGGAAATTGTTGACTCTTGCAAAATTTGTCTTTTTGTCTTTTTGTCTTTTTGTTGTTGCTGCTGCTGTTTTGTTTTTTTTGCTTTAAATGCATGGCAGCGCAGTGCTACTAGGATTCAGTTGTTAGTTTTGGAATAAAAATTACAGTCTATGATACTGCCTAAAACCATGGTAGGACTGTTGGTGTATAAGTCACCCAATTTACACTGGATTGGCGGAATAAATCTTCTTGAGAAAAAATCAGTAGAAGATATCTTCTAAGCTACTGGTCCAGGGGATGTGGTTCTGATTTGCTTGTAGATGTCCTAAAAAGGGAGAAGAGGGCAGGGTGAGTGGCGGGTTCTAAAATGAAGCTCATGTAGATTTGTTCAAACAGCAGTTAAACATAGTTAGTAGTATGTCCAAGAAGCCCTAAATGATGCATTCATTTTTTCAGAAACATTTTTTTTTCTGCCTCTAAACACTGTCTAGTTACCACCTCGGCTGGTTTACTCCTCATTCTCCCCCTTCCCCATCCTTCTTCTTTTGTTTATTTAAAGAGGATTTTATTGTTGTTCGTCATATTTTAGCAATTTTTGCTATTGTTGTTGTCTAGTTACTAACATTGTCTTCTTCTTCTTCCTCCTCCTCCTCCTCCTCCTCCTCCTCCTGATTGTATCATTCAGAATGCAAATGAAATGGGAATGATAATGTGAAAGTTTTCATTCAAATAATTTCCCATTCATTGAAAACCAGGGTGGGATAAAAATCTGAAGATGTTACTGGTATCACATATACAAGTAGGATGTGTTTGCTTGTTTTCTAATTGGGGGGGGGGGGCTTTCAGACATGTAAATATCAGTGGCAGAGCTTCAGGAAGGTTGTATCATATCACATGGTTTCTCTAAACATTTGATCTGGCTCTCATTCTGAAGCCTAAATAGGTCCAAGGCAGTGTATACCACTGGCAAACAGCTCATGCTTTCAGGAAGTTTCTTCATGTCCTAGTCTCTGCAGCAGCAGAAAACAAGCTTGCTCCATCTTCTATGTCACCTTTTCAAATATTTAAACATGGCTATCATGTCATCTTTTTAAAATATTTTATTGACATAAATAAAACCATACATTAACTTATATTACATACATCATATACAAATCATATACAGATACTTGCACTCACAGACACAACAGCAAGTAAAATACATCACACATCACATGTATATACGTGTATATACATATAATATCTTCTATCTTCAAATTTAAGTGTCATCTTTTAACATCCTCTTCCCCGGTCTACACATACACAGCTCTCTAATCCACCTGTCATAGGACACGGTTTCCAGAATTTTCACCATTTTGGTGGTCCTCCTCTGGACATGTTCCAGCGTGTCTACGTCCTTCTTGAATTGTGGTTACATTGGCCTTTCTGACAGCTGCATTGCATTGCTGACCTGTGTTCAACTTATGGTCTGCTAAGATGCCTAGATCCATTTTACAAATACTGTTATCAAGCCAGGTGTCCCCCCCACCCTATAGCTTCACATTTCGTTTTTCCAAAGTGTATTATTATTATTATTATTATGCTTTATTTTTATAGCATTGTAGATTTACACAGTGCTGTACACACAATCAATAAAATAGATAAAAAATAAACCTTGCCATGGCATACATTCTACACAATAATAGCATAATGCATATAAAATAATACATAATAATGCAGGAAAGGGTTCAATGAAATAAGTCAGGCAACAAATTAAAAACATCAAATAATCATGCAATGCCTGGGAACGCTTCTGTGAACAGGATGGTCTTCAACTTTGTTTTGAAACCAGTCAAAAGGGTAATGACCCGTGTTCGTGGGGAAGGAGGTTCCAGGAGTGAGGGGCAGCCAGTGAAAAGGGACAAAGCTGGGACTGGGCAGTGAAAATCCTAGGCTGAGACAGCAAACCAGGCTACAGAAATCAAGTCGCAAGACCACTAAGGCATGAACCAGACTCTTGGCAGTAGAGGCAGATAGAAATGGTCGGATTTTGGCAATATTGTATAGAAAGAATCTACATGCCTTAGCTGTGGCCTGGATCTGAGGGATACACGACAGAGAAGAATTAAAAATAAAACCAAGACTACAGGCTTCCTGGACTGGTCAAATAGAAATGTCATCAACAGAAACAGAAAAGGAGTACTGAAGAGTAGACTTAGGTGGAAAAATGAGAAGCTCCGTTTTGGACATATTGAGCTTCAAGCATCAATGCGACATCCACTAAGAGACAGCTGTAAGACAAGATGAAATATGCTGTTCAAGACCTGGAGAAAGGTCAGAGGTGGAATGATACAGCTGGGTGTCATCAGCGTACAAATGACAGGAAAAGCCAAAAGAACTAGGGACAAAGTGTAGAGGGAAAACAATAGGGGACCCAAAACAGAGTCCTGGGCACTCCAACAGAACGGAACAGAAGACGATGCCTGACCACCTGTGACCACTGCAAAAGATCTGTCTGACAAATAAGATCTAAACCAGTCAAGAATAGAGTCTGAGAACCCAAGGTCAGAAAGAATATCAGCTAGAAAGCAGTGATCAATGGTGTCAAAGGCAGCAGACAAATCAAGAAGAACAAGAACAGAGTAAAGGCCATTAGCCTTGACCCATAAAAGATTATCCAAGATCTTAGTGCGAGCCGTCTCTGTAGAATGTCGTGGGCAGAAACTGGACCAAAAGGGATCCAGAAGGGAGTTGGCTTCAAGAAACTCAAGACAGCAACAATAAATGACCCGTTCCAAAACTGTAAGGAAAAAAAGGAAGAAGAGAAATCAGACAATAGCTAGACAAAGAAGAGGGTTCAAGAGAAAGTTTTTTCAGAATAGGGGAAACTAAAGCATGTTTAAAGACCAAAGGGAAAGAACCCATAGAGAGAGAGAGATTAAAGATCTAGAGAAGCGAGGGCAGAAAAGAAGGAGCTGTAGAGACTAGAAGATGAGTATGAATTGAATCAAGAGAACAAGCTGCTGGTTTGGAAGAGTTCAGTAGCATAGAAAGTTCAACCAAAGAAACAGGAGGAAATTCAGAACATTTATTAGCCAGAAGTGGTAGAAGATTGTGTACTACGGCTAAAATTAAGCTATCTTTTTTACAGGCAGGTTGTGCTTAATATGGTGTCTGGATTCCCAGTTATTTGATTTATTTAAATTATTGACATTTATTTCAAGAATTGAATGGAAATTTAAACATTTATTCACATGGCTTAGCCTCCTGAAAACATAAATTGTGTAATCATAACATACTGGCGGATAATATTTTAAGAATCTCTGTTTGATACATGCATGTATAAAACTAGAAAAAGACATTTCATGCAGGTTTAACATATTTCTTTCACATTATATATTCATTATATCTATGAAAAAATACATAGTGAAAGTATTTCACTGTTCACTATGCACCCTGTTAGAAACTGAAAATATATTGAATCACTTGATTGTACATGATCCATTTTACATGTTTCTGGTAGTAATTTGGTTGCTTCATTTAATTGATTCCACATGTCCCACAAGAGCATAATATGCATTTCATGGCATTGGCTAGTGAACTTTAGATTTCCCTTTATTGATGACCTTTCTTAAGTAACCTTTTCTGAAAGAGACTGCTCTTTCATATCAGTTGGGTTTACAATGGAACTATGGCTTCAAGATGCTTGAAAAGGACCATTTGGAAAACTTGATCTAATCCAGGGATGAAGTGCCTGTAGAGAACATTGTTTCCTTACTTGACCTGGCATTAGTTTTATACAGATTTCAAAATATTTACTACATGTATACAGAGATACAGAAGCCTTTAATGTTAAAAATTGGTGTTATCGCGCTCAAGTGTGGTCAAGCAAATGCAGCCAGTATACAGCCTGAATGCTAGCCAGGCTTATCCTGCAGTTTTTCAAAAACGGGATTTTCCTGTTCTTGCAAAGCCTCAGAAAAAGGGAGAAGGCACCTTAAACTCAATGCAATAATTAATCAAAAAACAAAAACTGCTTTCATGGTTGGCTAAAAAGGTGACACTTTTGTTTTCTGATGCACACAAACTTTGTTTCATGTACAAAAGTATTAAAATTACTGTATGAAATTACAATATTTAGGGCTATATGTTTAAGGTTTATATGAAACGTACATTAATTTTGTGTTTTGACTTGAGTCCCATCTCCAAGATATCTCATTATGTACATATGTGCAAATACGGTTATTTGAAAATCCCCCCAAAAATGAAACATTTGTGGCCTCAGGCATTCTGGATAAGGAATGCTCAATCTGTAATGGCTTTCAGAAATTATATTAAGTGGTACTCGGGAGTTCTCTGGAAATTTATTGAGAGTTTCTCACTTAGAAGATCACATATTAGATTTTCTGAAAGTCAGCATATGTCCAATAGCCAAATTCCCTCTGTTTTACACAGTGTAGTGTTGGATGTGTTTTAGAGCAGGGGGTCACAGGATAGATACAGATAAGCAGGTGATATGCTGTATTCCTACAAGATTTTCCAACTCTCCATGACTGAGCAAGGGCTACAGCAAAAATACAAAAAGTGAGGTAAAAGGGAACTTGAGATCAGATAGTGAGATTGGGATGAAGGGCATAAGGCAAGGTCAGGAAACTCCGAGACACAGACAACTCATTATGCTTTATCTTGAGTATTACATTCTGTTGATGCTCACTCAACACATATTTTCTGATACTTAATTTACCACAGTGTTTTGTAGTTTCATTGGAAGCCACTCATCAGTTGCATCCACCATAGGGTGAGGCAGTTTTTATCCCATTTCTCCTTCCCTGGAATTTTGTTCAGTTGTCACCAGTATACACACATACACATTTTGTGGCTGTATAGAACAAGTGGAACAAGTGGATTATCATTTGTTTACAGGCATCCTGTAGTGAGTTACCAAGTAGCACTGCATATTAGATAGCTGGATGCAGCAGTCATTCTGCATTTCTTACTGACATAATTAATTTCAAAAAAAGATTAAAAGTAGTTATTCAGAAACATTAATATTTTCTGGCGCTGTTGTTATTTTAATACATTTTTCACAAAATGTCCCCACAGAAAATTACCTAAAAGTTTCAGAACATCTGTGCCTTTTCCTAACTGTATCTTGTTTGCGAAAGTGCATAAGGAAGAATATAAATCCCATGAGAAACACCAATAGCATAATGATCTATGGGAGATGGTTGTTAGCTGTATTACTTGATGGCCATAAATTGTACATACCTTGGAGATATATGCTGATGGCAGCAGTTTCAAAGGGAAGAACTTCTTGAATTCCTCTCCTGGGACTATAAAAAAAGATGTATGCATGTGAGACAGTTCTTTCAGTAATGATCCTATTCATAGCATTTACTTGACCATGAACTTCTGTTAGAGCACCCTAGAAAAATCAGGAAACACATCTCTGTGAAAGGAAATGGAAAGCAGCCCCTGCCTTGTTATGGTCTTCCTGTACAACAGGCCACAACACAAGCATCATCCTATATACAGAAGACTCATTTGGACATTACATTTATATTTGGTGACATGTCAAAGATGTATACTATGTGCATCCATTAAAACAGCTGAGAGAATAATGATGCATCTTTCCGCAAAGTTTGGGTAAGTTATATGTGTTTGAACCAGAGAACCATACTTTATTTTAGCTATTTAAAAAAGCCCACATTTATAGAATACTTTCTGAGCGAAATCCTCCCAAACTGCTCCCTGTGTGAGTTTTGCCATATAAAATCACTGCAAAATTAGCAGTATAAGCAGTATAATGCCAATAAAACAGAAATAGCAATATCAATGACAATAAATACCAGAAATACAAGAGTCACACTCAACATCAGTAACACTGAACAAGATAATGTAACATCACATCAAACAGCACCACAAAACATTTTGTTAGAAAACTTTTTAAAGAAGTGACTTTCCATAACCTCCTTATAGGCCTTTCCATCAGGATGGGCAATTCCTGACAAAGCCCGGCAATTTCCCTTAAGCCTAATTGGTTTCACAGAAAGACCCACCAGATCTCATCTCACAATACAGGCAGGTCAGGTTGAGTAAAACCAGAACTTCAAAGAACCTTTTTAGTCTCACACTATTGTGATATGTTACAGCACCTGGCCCTTACTCAAGTTTGGCAACTGCATTTGAAGCTTTAAAACTGAAGCCACACATAGGATGCATTCCCTGCAGTGAACACCAAATACCGTATATCTATAGAGAATGTCCACATTTTTTGAAAGCTAAGTAGCCCCTACTAATGGTTTTACATAGTAGACACTATAGTTTCTACCCACTGCAAAAAGTAATAGAGAGAACTCCAAAATGGATAGAAGGAAGTTCATAGGTTTTTGTATGTGTGATGTTCCCTGTTCTATTTAAAAGCAGATGTTTGGAGCACAAACATCCATTAACATGCTGAAGCATGGTAAGTGCATATCCAGATCCCATAACTGTCGTGAGAGAAGACATCCTTCCTTTAATCTTTATGTCTGAAAGATAGGAATAAGAAGTGTGTTTGTTTGCTTGTTACTTATTTTGAATAAACCATTTATGTAAAGGCTGTATAATTGTGAACTTATAGCAAGTTTGCATAATCATCTGTTTTCCTCAATGCACCCCTTCAGTCCCTATCCATGTTTCACCAGATTGTTTATCTGAGCTGTTCTTTCCAGCACATGCACACTTAAGCCTTTTTTAAGTGTTAGCAGGACTTTTCTAAGGATACAAACTTTTTGGAAAGAAATCTTTCATCCCTTCCCTTTTGCTTCCGCTCTGTATCTGTAGAACACAGGACAGGATGGGATCCTACATTATAACTGAATAAAAACAGAAACAGTGGGAATGGAAAATTAATACAGATTCCAGTTCTGGTTCTGTTGTCTAGCCATTGTCTGAAGCCCCAATGTGGTTCAGTTGTTAGAAGCCAGGTTCCCAAATATCTCAGCTAAATTGTTTGTTTGTACATACTGTTCCAATGGCTGCTTGTTATTACAGTGTTTGTATTTGGAGTGGTAATAGTAGTTAAATGGTGTTTTATATTAATTATTTTTTAAGTCTGAGAATTTTAATGAATTTACTCAGCATATACATTTTAATTGGTTAAGCAGGGTATACATAAATAGGTTAGTTCCAAGTAGTATAAAGAGTGTTTAGACTTGTTTTTTGAAACATCAGTCTCTCTGCCACATGACAAATGCCATTTGCAATAGAAAGGAATTTCACAAAAAGCTTGTGGTATTATCCACAGACAATTTAATTTTCTAAAATCTCTCACATGGGATGACTGAAGTGCCATATGAATTGGTATGGTCACTTCTCTATTACCACATGTCAATGACGTGCCCATCCATAAAGTGGCTGACTAACTGGTTACCTTAATTAATTAGTCTTGGGCACATAACTGTAACTCTGTGCCTTGGTTGCCCTATCTGAAAAGTGGCTTAGATTGCTGTGTTTCCTGATAATTAATACATAGTGTGATCCTATATGTGTCCAATCAGGAGCAAGCCCTGCTAAGTTTTAAGAGGCTTAGTCGTAGGTAAGAGAGTATAGGAATACAGCAAAAGATGGGCAGTTTTTTAAAATGGTGCTGAAATAATGGCAATTTACCGACATGTATGCTAATTTTAACTACTGTAGAGCTGAGGCCATTATAGCAATTATTTTTTGAATAATTTTTATTTCAATTCTATTTTGTTCATTACCTTATCTTACAAATGGATTGCATTGTTCCAGTTTACTACACTGGGCCCATGGAATCCACTGGGATTTGGACCTAGGGCCTCCTGTGGATACAAAAATCCATGGCTGCCCAAATCCCATTAAAGACAATGGTGTGTCCCTTATATAAATGGCAAAATCATGGTTTTCTTTTTGAAATTATATATGTGTGTGTGTGTGTGTGTGTGTGTGTATGTATATATAGGGAGAGGGAGGGAGGGAGGGAGAGAGAGAGAGAGATTCAAGCCATGGATGGTTGAATCTGTAGATAGGGAGGGCTGACTGTAATTCGTACAACAGGTTAAAAGTACAGTTCTTTGATAAGGTAGAAATAGAGTCTAAATAAATACCTAAGCCAAACTATGACATCTGGAGATGCTGCATACTGGCTGGCTTGAAAGAATACATTAGCTGCTAACCCATCAAATATTTGTAAGGAAGTGCTGGGATCCCAGCAGAGACCCTCCTGGGGTGTGCTCCAGTGATGATGAGGTGGAGGGGTGATCTCCCAGTCTCCAGGATTGCTGGACACCTCCAAGTTGTCCCAGACATCCCAGTTTTTCTAGACCAAGATATTTCAATAATTGCTTTCTATTCAGGCAACTGAAGTCTTTGCCTAGATGACTAGCCTTATCTATGGACTTTATCACACAGGGAAAATTGTGTTAGGAAAAAGCCACATGGGATATATAGTCACAAGAAATATAATATGTATATGAATGTATTTGAAAGTAACATGACACAGCAAAAGCAATTGAAATGTCACATAGGTGTTGCATATAATGTAATTAAAAGGTCCTAAAAGCCAAGGACACATGTGGCAAGGACAAAATGAAAAGGTGCAAATTGATATCACCTGAAAGTCATTGAGTGGACAGTAATGTATGATGCAATGTGAGGTCTAGATTGAGCCAAGTATGGTATGTCAATCATAATGTATGTACACGCCCAGGAGGTGGCAACTGTATAATGAATAGAGAGACAAATGTCTATATAAGCAATAATGTATGGCAATACTTTTTGTGGGTTTTGAGGAGTATAGTAGTGTGAGTTTTGTGAGTAGTGAATTGTTTTGTGCATAGTGTATATATTAGAATAAAGGTAGATCTTTTTAGAAGACTACTGTGTTGACTGGTGTCTTGAGAGCTGAACAAGAACCAGCAGATTCCAGAGAAGATTAGAAGACATCTTCAGCCAATTATCAGAGCTACTGGTCAAACTGGTTGTTCTTCCGCTGACCAGGGGGGTGAGGGTGAAAGCCAGGAGAAGAGCTGCAACTCCCATCATCCCTAACAAGTTGGTGGTTTAAATTAACATTATCCCATGATAATTATGCAATCAGGCTGAAGATTTTCACACAACATCATGATTAAAAAGGACTTATCCCGGCAATAACCAGGTAATAATCAGGTATTAACCAGGGAAATCACATGAATGATTTGTTGCTGGTTATTACCTGGTTATTGCTGGTATAGGTCCTCTTTAATCATAATATGTGCAAAAATCCTCAGTATGATCACATGATTTTCGTGGGATAATGTTGATGATTTTCATGGGAAAAAGAGATTCCACCTCAACATTAGGAGGAACTTCCTGACAGTAAGGGCTGTTCGACAGTGGAACACACTTCCTCGGAGTGTAGTGGAGTCTCCCTCCTTGGAGGTCTTCAAACGGAGGCTGGATGGCCATCTGTCGGGGATGCTTTGATGTGGATTTCCTGCATAGCAGGGGGTTGGACTGGATGGCCCTTGTGGTCTCTTCCAGATCTATGATTCTATGTTAGTTTAAACCCCTGATTTCTCCTCCTTAATTTCCCACCATATGATAAAAGTCCTATATGGACCTCAGTTTTCCTTCTAGATTAGAGGTGATCAGCCTGTGACCTTTCTGAAGTCTTCAAATTGTAAAAATCATCCTTCATCATCAGAAATGATGATGGGAAGCTGATGAAAGTTGCAGTCCACCAGCACCACCCTGCAATAGACACTTGCATGACAATCTATTCTGTATTACACAGTTAAAACAGTTTGATACCATTTTAACTGTGCTCCATCATACAGAATCCTCAGGTTTTTAGTTTGGGAAGTTCCTCAGCATCCCCTGCTAGATTTTTCTAGATTCTAGAACTGTATATTTCAAGGGAGTAGAATGGAGAAATCTGGAAGAGAATGTTAAGTACTTCATCAATTCCAAGATTCCATAGAGTGGAGTCATAGCAGTTAAAGTGGTATAAAATTGCTGTAAGTGTAATATAGATACACTCCTGCTCACTCTGTCTGACACTTCCTATTCTCCAAGTCATCTAGCTTTCTATTCTTATATCTTACTTCCTTACAGCATGCTGCTGGCTTGCATTCCTTTGACAGTGAGTTTGAGATGGCAGGCAGGGCCAGCTCTAGGTATTTGGCCACCCTAGGCGAAAAATATTTTGGCACTCCCCCCAATAGCCCCTCAAAGTGTAGGAAAAATGTAGGGCATGATGTAGGATAAAATGTAGGACAAATTGTAGGACATTCAAGAAAAATGGAGGACACCACCAACTAGAAGCCAAAAACATTAATAAAAGACAATATAAATTCCTGTTTCTTGGTCATGCCCAAAATGTAGGACATTTCGACATGCCTATCAGCACAACTCCAAAACCCAAATTCACAACTACTACTTCACCGGGGACAGAAAAAGACAGAGAAAAACAACAGCCCATGCAAGGAGGCCTTGGAGCATTCTGAGAATTGGAGCATTCTCTGAGACCAGGGTTCAAATCCTGGCTGAGCCATGCAAACCCAAGGTCAAGTCACACTCTCTCAGCCTCTGAAGAAATCTTGCCAAGAAAACCCCAGGATGAGGTCGCCATAAATTGGAAATGACTTGGAGGCACACAAGAGCAACATCCACAATATGAGAAGGAAGCCAAGGTCCAAAGTGCACAGCAGAAAGTAACCCATTTGAGACTGCTTTAACTGCCCTGGCTCAGTGCTGGGGACATTGAGCCTTCTCTGTCAGAGACTTCTGGTGCCACAACAAACTAAAAATCCCAGAACTCACTAGCACTGAGGGCAGTTAAAGCAGTCTCAGACTGCTTTATCAGTTTAAATAGGCAGCTTCAGAAACTACAGTTTGAAATTGCATTGTTTTGAAGTAACCAGAGTGGTTAATTTCTCAGTATGGATAACATGACAAATTGTGTTTAATCACAAGCAAACATTCAAAGCTACTTTTCCTAAAATCACTGCAAGAGCATCTGCATGTGCACCTACTTGTATATATCAGGAATGTTAATAGATGTTCATTGAAAGAATGGGAAAGTGTTCACTCTTTTACTAAGTATCTAGTTTTAAAATGCCACAGAAAAAAATAACTTTTGTTTAGTGCTTTACTTTTATTGATGTTCTATCCAAATACATAATCATGTTAGTCTGTATGAGCATATCAAAATATGTGTATGTATGCTGTGTGCCTTTAAGTCGTTTCCGACTTATGGCAACCCTGAGATGAATCTATCATGGGGTTTTATTGGCATGATTTCTTCAGAGAAAGCTGAAAAGTAAAATAAAAAAAAAACTTTATTTATATCCTGCCTCTGTGTCAATGAAATCGAGGTGGCTTACAAGTTAAAATTTACATATAATCCCATACCGCAATATCCCACCCTCCCCTAAAAAACAATTAAACAATTAATAATTTACAATAATACATTAAAATAACAAGTCAAGCAAATAAACTATAGCAAATTCAGAGGGGTGGTAAATTCAGGTTGGTGGACGAGTTGTATATTCAGGAAAGGCCCGCCAGAAGAGATACATCTTAACAGCCTTTTTGAAGCTGTCTAAAATGGTAATATGATGGCTCTCATCTGGCAGGCCGTTCAGTAATCTGGGAGCGGTTGCTGAAAAGGTTCTCTGGGTGGCTGCAGTCATCCTAGTTTTTATAGGCGGCATTAAATTCCTCCCAGGGGACCTGAGTGTGCAGGGTGGATTATACAGAAGGAGGCGGTCCCGAAGATAGGTTGGACCCAAGCCATTTAAGGCTTTAAAGGTGATGACCAACACCTTGTACTGCACCTGGAAACCAATGGGCAGCCAGTGGAGTGTTATATGATCGCTTCTGGTTTTACCAGTAACCAACCTGGCTGCCATGTTCTGAACTAACTGAAGTTTCTGAAATAAGCACAAGGGTAGCCCAATGTAGAGTACATTGCAGAAATCGAGTCATGAGATTACCAGCGCATGTACTACAGTAAATGTGAATTCAGTTTAGAAAGTTAAATGACAGAATATTTCACACACACATCACCTATACATTGGTATAAATGTCTGTTCACAGGTTCCTTATTCCATATACCTGATGTAACAGACTGGGTCTACAAAAGCTTATGGTATAACTACCTTTCTCTCAGTCTCAAGTTGCTACAAGATCTCTTCACTATGTTATTGATACTGTTCCCATTGTAAAAACAGTGGGAATATTTGTCACTCAACTCTTGTAGAGATTGCACGCACTTTATGTTTACATATATATATATATATATATATTGATATGCCTCCTGGAACTCCAGATTTCCCATTACTGGTGGTGGGAGGGGTTGCTTCCAAGTCTATGGTACCAAATGCTGTAAGCTTTAGGAACAGGTGCCATGGTTCTAAAGCTTTGTTGATCACAGTTGAGCTGCAAATATTTTGCTGCTGTTAATAATGATTTCAATATTTCTTAACATATTGCTCTGTTTTCATGCCCAGTACAGCTGTCAAGAAATGTATAAAACAAAACATCACATGATACAGTACTAAGAAATACAATCTGAACAAGTACCATGCTCAAAACCACACAAACACAGAGATATTCCTTCGCCATCTTTTCTAAAATATGCTGCTTCCTACAATAATTTCTGCTTCAATACAACATTTATAAAATCTTTCCATTTTGCATTACTTAGAATTAGAGATGTCGGCTGGATTCCCCAAAAGTGAGGTTGAAACCTAACTAGGCTTCATAGAAGCTCATCTAAAGTGAGACAAACTATATATAAGATCCCACAATTCTCTCTGTTTTGGTGGAAGAATTGGTGGATTCTCTGCCTGCCAATATGGCTTTCTGCACAAAGACACAGTCTCCGCATCATCTAAGAAAGTCAGAAATAGCATTTTGCATTTCCAGGTTTCAGGGCACTGAGGATAGCCTTGCTTAGGTATATTATTATTATTATTATTATTATTATTATTATTATTATTATTTACTTTCACTGCAACAAGTGATTCATAATGAAGTGCAGGGAACAAATTAGCAACAGAGTTGAGTTGTGCTAATGTGAGTGGTCATTAGCAAAATACATTTGGAAATCCAGAGCTTTTGTGGAAACTTATAAATCTTGCAACTAATTTTGTTTACTGTAAAGGCTGTTTTCATCAAGGAAAGAAAGTGAATATGTGGTGTAACACACTGGAACTCCACTTCTTAACTAATTAGACTGACCAAATGCCCAGCAGTGGCCCAATGTCAAGGTTTTTTTAAAAAGTCACACACTGCCAGGCTCATTGAGTCTATGAGCTAGCATGAGTCAAAAGATTTGTTTTTTTCTACACTAGAGTTGATATTCACCTCTGATTTTATGAACTTCTAAGCTGTTGTATTATTTATTCTTTTTTTTTTCTCCTGCCATCTATTAAGGTCTCAGGACATCTTACAAATTGAAAATAATCTCAGATGTATAAACAGAATTCAGACAAGATTAAAAGTACAATATACATAAACTTTGCTCAACAGTCATCAGGAATAAAATGCCCAATGAAACCCCCTCATTTTTCAACAAAGAACCTAAAACAAAGCAAAATAGGTCTCATGGGCCAGATGTGCTCTTTGACTCCTACCAAATGCAGTTGGCTGAATCTACCAGCTACATTTGGCCACTCATTGGAATAGTCTTTCACATCTAAGGGTTGGGGAATTCACAGCCCACTGAATGTTTTTGAACAAGCCCCATCATTTATAACCAATGGACATGTGTTTTGGAAAGCCATAGGTCCTCCACTGCTAAAGTAGATGCAATCATTCTCCTAAATGAGCAGCATTGGCTTTATAGCCACAGGCTATATCCATTTCCATCCTCTCCTCTCCCATCCCAAAAGGAGGAAGACAGTTTTTTTCAACCCCATTCTCTTTATGAAATAGGCATTCTTCCTAACCTATAATTTCCATTGCAGCATTGAATCTGCCTTATCAGCTTCTGTGTTTATAAGAAGACACAGGATGCTTCACGAGGTATTTACTGTAACTTCCCCAACTCATATAGCCTTTATCACTACTACTCTGTTCCTACTATAAAAGGATAAGATAAGCAAAAACCTATTTATTTGGAGCTGACTTTGCATACAAGTACTTTCAGGCTACCCTGAGTTGTGGCTCTACAACAACAGAGTTGTGAATAAGGGAGTGAAACATGGTGGTCAGTCGGTTCCATAATCCATCCTTGCTTATTATTCTGCTCTTTAGGTTGATGATATGTTGTCTCAATTTCATTTTAAAACATTAAAACAATCTTGAAAATAGGTTTGGTGTTTGAAGATCCTTGCATAAACAAACAAAAGCATGTTTCTCATTTTATATTGTTTTCCAGGGAGTTCCGTTTTTCTTTAATTTTTCCCACATTTCCCCCTATTTAATCCTTCTGGTTTTAATCATGTAGGAAATGGAGCATGAAGAAGCTAAAAAGGTGGGGGGGACTGTAAAAATGCCTTTTAAAAATAGGACTGAAGCATGGATCCCATTAGTCTTTTCAGACTAAATGCTCACCTCTTTTGTGGCCAGAGTTCTTTATGAGGATGTGGATAAACGAGGGTATGAAGAGACTGTACTTCTTAGGAAAATCACCATATAGTGCTTGATTGAGAGCCAGTTTACAGGTACAGAAAATAATTCATAATGAAGTCCTTCATTGGAGTTTATCACATGGGACGAATCCCGTGCAGAAAATAAATTTGAATTTGCGGATTGTTTTTGAGATGACGTTCAAGATTAACCAGAACAGAAAGCTGAAAAAAACCGCACTTGCGGGATGTTTTTTAGACGACGTTTGCATGAAAGAGAAATAATGTGAAAATAACTCAAAAGCTAAGTTGTCAAAACCAGCTCCTTTTTTCTTTCACTAAATTCCAAAAGTACAAAGGAGCCTTCTGTTTGGATTATTTTCAAGTTATTTCTCTTTCATGCCAACACATCTGACAAACAATACCTGGATTTTAAAATCCCATTTTTGCATGGGATTTTACCAATTCACCCTCCATGTGATAAACTCCATTGACTGTGCCACCTTAGCCTGCAAATGGGCAATGATGAGGCAACATGTGAAGGAAGCTTAGACCAGAATTATCCTTTGTGATGTCTTGTTTCTGTTATGTGCCTTCAGATTAACTCGGATGTACAGAGACCCCATTTCATGGGTTTCCTTGATAAGATTTCTTTATAGGAGGTTTACCTTTGCTTTCCTCTGGGGCTGAGAAAGTGTCACTGGCCCATATTTCCAAGATGTGAATGGCTGAATCTATGGATACAGAATCTGTGGATAGAGTGGGCTGAATATACTGATTGCTTAGTTGTGTTTTAAAATTTCATTACCAGGTTTATAGCTTACCTTGTTTTTAGCCTTTGTAAGTTACCTTGAGTCCCGTGTTGAGAGAAAAGCAGAATAAAATAAAACAAATGCTGTGTATAAATTTAATTTAACTTAAAAATAAAATATATGCTGTGCAGTGATTTAGTTTACCACTAGCACACACACAAAAACCACCAACAGCACTGTGGTTCCAATACTGTGAAACTCAATTGTCTTTATTTCTGGATTTATTTTGAAAGGGTGGCAGCTAAGCCTACTAGAACTTAAGTAAAACTCTGCATAAAATCATCTGGCAGCACTCAGTACTGTAGCACTGTAAGTGATTACAGGTGGCTCCACTGGGCTGAAAATCCACTCTGCATCTCAGTCCAGTAACTTGGTTATTTTCTGGCCTAAAACACAAGGTGGGTTCACAACCACAATAACATGGAAGCTGTTAGCCACCTCTGGAAGTATTGAATACAGACAGGTGTGGATCTGCTGGTTTGTTAATGTGAGATAACTGAGAGCTCAAATAAGTCTACTCAACTTTTAAAAGAAAAATGAAGACAGAAGTACAATAGAAATCTTCTGTCTGTGCATATGGTTGGCTCTCCTTATCCACGGATTCTTTATCTACAAATTCAAGCATCCATGGCTTGAAAATATCCAAAGAAAGTAGAAATTCCAAATAGAAAACCTTGATTTTTCATTTTATATAAGAGACACCATTTTGCTTTACCATTGTATTTAATGAGATATGAGCATCCATGGATTTGGTATCCATGGGAGTCTTGGAACTAAACTCCAGCAGATAACAAGGATCCATTGTACTGTATTTGATTTTAGTCCAGGCTGGCTGCCTAAATAAAGAATGAGTCAAGGACTAGAGGTAAGCTGTTAGAGGGTTTTAAGTCCAGATCTTAAAGAATGATTCTGAGGCCCTGTACAGACAGGCCAGAATAAAGCTGCTTCAGTTCACTTTGGAGGTATGCTGTTTAAATGATGCATGCATCCTAAGAGTCTGGAAGCCGTGCCAAAGCCTCACTCCAGTCCACCATAGTGTAGTGGTTTGAGCATTGGAATATGATTTTGGAAATCAGGTTTTAATTCCCTGCATTGCCATGGAAACCCACTGGGTGACCTTGAATGAGTCACAGACTCTCAGCCCCATAAAACTCTGTGATTATGGCTTTAGCATTGCCATAAGTCAGAAACAACTTGAAGACGCACAGCAAAGAGCACATACAATTTAGTATTTTAATATGATGGCTTGTTTAATTGCTTTTTAACTTTTGTATCGTTTGTTTTTAAATTTTATTTTGTGTAAGCCTTTGTTTAAAATGCCTTTGATGGGAGAGAGGGAGGGAATAGGTGGATGCATGGATGGATGCTGGGATGTATTTATATGTAGAAACTGCAGCTTCCCATCACCTGTATGTGGACGTAATAGCATTGTCATTATCTTTGTGCGTAGCAGGTACAAGATTCCATTTTGTTGTGCAAATAAAATGCCATTTGTGTAATTACACAAGGTGAGCAAATCTGGGCAGTCCTTTGTGATGATTTTTGCACAGATCACTTTCAGTACCTGTTAATCCAGGGGGTGGTTCCAGCTCTTCTTTTGGTGGCATGGGAAAAACATGGAGTTCACATTCTTCCATCTTTTTTTTTTAATTGTTATATACAGAATTCTGGTGGAATCCAGCTTGGGACTTCCACTTCTAACTGCCGTATATACTCAACTATAAGTCAACCTCATATATAAGTTGAGGGCAGGTTTTGGGGCCAAAATTCTGAATTTTGATATAACCCATGTAAGCACATGCAATGGAGGGTGTAAATGACAAAGTAAAGTAAAACAATGCCAAAGAACTTATAAAATTCCAACAGACTTAACTATTTGTGCACATACTAAACGCTGGATGGCTGAGAGAGTAGAAGGGGGTTAGTGCTTCCAGGGCAGATTAAACTCTTGCCTTTCACCATATATATAAATATATATATATATGTATGTATTAAAATACAGTATTTACATTGACCCAAGGATAAGTTGACTCAGGTTTTTTGGGTCAATTTTTTAACCTAAATTTCTAGACTTATACATGTCTATATACAGTAGATGTAGGGTGCAAAGTCAGTCATGTTAGTCTGGAAAATCAGTATGCAAAGGAATCTTTTAGCACCTTTGAGACTTAGGTCCAAAACACACTGCAGAAATAATCCAGTTTGAGACTGCTGTAACTGCCCTGGCTCAGTGCTAGGGAATCCTGGGAATTGTATTTCAGTGTGGCACCAGACCTCTCTGACAGAGAAGGCTAATGTCTCACAAAACTAGAGTTCCCAGGATTCCCTAGCATTGAACCAGGGCAGTTAAAGCGGTCTCAAAGTGGACTATTTCTACAGTGTGTTTTGGACCTTACTGAAAGAAAGACGTTGGTAGCATGATCTTTCATATACTTGAGCCTACTTCCTCAAATGCATGGGGTAGGATGATGACCTCTGGTGTTTGAAACTGAATCTAATGTTCTTTTTTATACCCCATAGCAGGGGTAGGCAACTTGCGGCCCGCGGGCCAGATGCGGCCCGGCGAGGCCTTGGGACTGGCCCCAGCCCAGTCCTGCCGCCGATTGCTGCCGGGGCCTTTGGGGGGCAATTGTCTATAGAAGCCTCAGAAATATGCATTTATATTAACATTTTTTTAAAAATCAGCAAATTTTTTCGCGTGTCCTCCATTTTTTTAAAAAAAGTGTCTTCCATTTGAAAATTTTGTCCTACATTTGTCCTGGTTTATTTATATATTTAATTTTTTTAAAAAAATATTTAATTATTTATTTTTTTGGCTTCGGTCCCCCAGTTGTCTGAGGGACAGCAACCCGGCCCCCGGCTCAAAAAGATTGTCTACCCCTGCCCCGTAGGATTCCTTCTATGCTGAGTCTCAGTTCTTTAAAATATCTTGTTCTCACCTTTGTACTGGTCCAGTTAACACACTAGTGTACACTTCTAAAATTTGATGCAAGTGTTTTTCTTTTCCATACTCATCTCACTAATTTGGAAATGGCCACATGATATTACAGAGGGAATCCCAGCTACAGTGTGTGGTCAGCGATCCCTGCTTTCCTGTAAATACCTGCCTATTGAGCCACTCATGATTTGAAATATGCCTGGGTTTAAAGTTTTCCTTACTTTCATCCATGGCAGTGATATTGTACTTTATAGAAAAATAAATCAGTTTTTTTCCTCTTCTCTAATTAATGTTAAATATGTTTTGTTTTTCAGGTCCTCCAGTAAGTACCATGGACATTATGCTTGGTCTTGAGTCAACAAAGTTAAGGCCTTTATTTTTCTTTCTATGTCATTTCGAAGGAACAGCATTTTCAGTAGAGGTATATCTGGGGCATAAATTGGTACCAGATGTGACTTTTCTTTCTGATTGTAGGCAAATAGTTAAATAGAAAAAAGTAATTTGAAAAATGTTTATTTCTCTGCCTGAAGGGTTTTGTGAATGTTTTAAACTTAGTTAGAGTGTTGTTTTTTTCAAACATGTTTTGGAGGGAGGAGTGGTCTAAACCTTTTTATGTTCCTGTCCTGCTTGTATTATTGCTGCAAATGTTAAATTGCCTTGCTGGCTTCCAGCATCTAATGTATCCAAGAGGTAATTACTAGTGAAGCTGACTGTGCAAAGCTGGGATTGCCCAGATGAAAGTGCAGCATTTGGTGGTGTTGGGGAGTTTTGCTATTGTGGATATTTACAAAGCTATAAAATGTTGAAGGCATTTTCACAGAATGATCACATAACCTCCAGTTCCATTTTGCCCTGTGTATTTACATAGTAAGCTTTTGTAACATTGCCGAGAGGGAGCAAGCAGGAGAAGAAAACATGGATGACTAATATGTGCATGCATAAAAGTGGGCATGTATCCCTCCAATATTTATGTGTATTGTACATGCATGTATTAGCATATATGTGCTATTCTGCCTGTATATAAGTTAATTTGGAAATAATTACTTGAATTTACTTTTACATTTTACAGAACTCATGTTAGTTCATTTCCTGTCTTAAATCAGTCACACATCCAAATCTGTATGCTTATTTTCCATTTATACCCAGACGATCCAGATCCTTCTCCAAAATCAAATTTCCTTCAAGTTACTCTAATAAGATATTTCTGATTGTGGTGGGATTCTTACTGTGAGAGGAGAATGCAAGATGGTCATACGACTGACTGTTCTGTGTTTTTGTTTTTTGAAAATGAAACTTAATTAATCCATCTGTGGGAAAGAATGTCACCTTGTAAAGAAAGTGACATCAATTCTCTTCCCTTTTTACTTACATCTTTTTGAATTTTAGTCCATGCCATGCATCCAGATAGTGCAGCACAACTGTGCCACACCTCATTTACCCAGATTGGCTTAACTATTTTTTAAAGAAAGAAAGAAAAACAGGTTAACAGCCATCTCACTTCATCTGTTTTGTCTTCTTTTGAATAGAAAAAATTAAGACCATTTGCTTTCCTGGGCATCCTTTAATCCAGTAGAAAAGACTACTAGAAAAGAATACACCAGACCATGGTTAGCACATGACAATGAGAAATATCCATCTTATAGTGAAACTTTTAAAAAAATCGCTTGGCTTGAAAGCGTAAGTGTGTTCAAATATCTCTCACACCTGAATTGGGCTGCTTGTGGCATTTTTACAAAAGTATATCCCATATTTAAAAGCTTTAAACTTCTGTGTAAGAGCTTTCTAGGTCAGACATTAAAAACAGGATGGACAATAATCTGCTGGTTTTATGGAGAAGGTGTAGTTCACTGTTAATTTGTTAGTACAGAACATTTGGTGATGGTACAATCTCTACCAGCATTGATAGATAGTCACTTCCATTTAAAATCTTTCCACTAAGAATTCAACCTGCCCTGTATGATGACAAATCAACACTACAGATCTCAGCCTAATGTATATTAGCCAGCATTGCTGGAATTTACTCATTGGTGTTCATGCAATAAAATTTGGTTATCAGTGTGTGGCCAAGTTATTTATGGTAACTTTATAAGGCACACACACACACAAACTTTCCATTTTAACAATTAATTGCACACGTGAAATACTGTGATGTGTTTCTACCTGGAACTACAAAGAAGTTTTAGGGCCTATGCTTGACTGATGTAAGATTGCAGTCATACTGACCCTTGCAGGACCTTGAATTTTTCCTTCTCATTATGCTTACTTTCTAAATTTGACTCTTCAAAAAGTTGTATTGTTTTATTGTTGCCTCCCATCATTTAGTTCCTGTATGGTGACTGAATTATAAAGAAGCCTTTACTGTCCATTTCATTTGCCTCTGTGACCTGCTTATTCAACCCACCGTGGACACCTTTAAGACAGTGGGGTTCCTTGCGAGGCAGAAGTGGGCAGCATATGCCATCTCTGCTGCTGCCCTACTCCATTTTTAATAGGGACTTACAAGCCTTGCTGCACATTCTCGGTCTTGCAGTCCCTATTAAAATGGCATATGGTAGCAGTAGAGGCAGCAGCAAATAATCTGTAAATAATTAAATCTGCAAAAGTTAAACCCGCAGATATGGAAGGCACACTGTATATAAGCTATCCCCCTCCTCTTCTGAATATTAAAATAGTATTCAGCAGTCAGTATTAGTTTTTAAAAGTTCATTTAATGTTCAAGGTCTGCTAGGTGGTATACAGACCACAGACAGTTTTGCTAACTGAAATTGAGGGAGGTGGCATCACCTACCCTCTACTAAAACCAACACTTCAAGGAAAAAATGCCTCCTTTCAGACATCAGCTCCTGCCTTCACCTGTCCTTCATTCATGATACCACTGTAAGCAGACTGCATCACCTTGCTGCATGGCAGGACAACCGTGATCACAGTAGCAATAGATTTTCATTCACTAGCTTTGTTACAGTCTAAAATTGTAGAGTTCTGTCCCTCAAATTTCTGGGCTACAAACCAGAGCTCAGTTCCATGCAAGAGATTTCCAGACCGAAGTCTCCTTCTTTGCAGGTCTTTAAACAGAGGCTGGATGGCCTTCTG
Source organism: Sceloporus undulatus (assembly GCF_019175285.1). Classification (NCBI taxonomy): domain Eukaryota; kingdom Metazoa; phylum Chordata; class Lepidosauria; order Squamata; family Phrynosomatidae; genus Sceloporus; species Sceloporus undulatus. Next base: position 94,689,119 of record NC_056523.1, read on the forward strand.
TCTGGGGTGCTTTGATTGTATATTCCTACATGGCAGGGGGTTGGACTGGATGCCCCTTAGGGTCTCTTCCAACTCTATGATTCTATGACTGTAATATTGCTTCTTCACTTTTGAAGCATGTTCCTTTCCTGACTCTTAATTGTGTGGCCTTAACTACAACACTGATGGAGTCCTTTTAAACCCTAAATGCCATTCCCAAATCCACAAAACACAGTGTTCTTGTATTTGGATAACATTTAAGAGTGTTAGTTTCTTATGAATCTCCATCTCCACCCTGCCCCCTCTTTTCTTCTTTCAGTCACAAGGAATTGATTACTACATGCACTACATAGCATTATGTTGTGCTGAAAATTCATTCTTCTCTCCCTATGCCACCAGAGCTCCTTGTTATTTTTTAGATGTCATAAATTGAGTTCACATATTAAATATTAGACTTTGTGGTATAGTATTTATGGCTGCTGGATGACTGACTGTTCTGCCTGTAGAATGACTATACTGTGCAAAAGAGCTGGTTACAGAGGATATTAAAATCACATGCTGAGTAGGTAATTTCTGCAGACTGGGGGATAGATTTACCATGCACTTATAATTTAGCACTAACCATATCAAATGTTATAAAACACTCCATATTGTAGAAGTCATGTAGGATCACTGACACAGGCAGGAAGTGCATGACTTATGTAGTATAGTATATTGTTGTTGTTGTTGTTGTTAAAACAACCACATCGGCACAAGAGACATATTGGTGCTTGGTCACAGGCACATGAGAAAAACAGGACCACCAAGTGCAAAAGATGGACACACTATTTTCTCCACACCATCACCCAGTTCCTAAAATAAAATTATTATAATGACTTTTGGGATAGGTAGAGCCAGCATGCTGTAATGGTTTGAGCATAGCATTACGACCCTGGAGGCAGGGTTCAAATCCCCCTTCTGTCATGGAAACTTACAGAGTGACCTTAGGCAAAGTCACACCCTCTTAGCCTCAGAGGAAGAAAAAGGCAAACCCCTTTTGAACAAATCTTGCCAAGAAAACTCTGTGATACATTTGCTTTTGGGCCACCAATGACTTGACTTCAAGTCAGAAATTACTTGAAGGTACATAACAAAAAATGGTCTATTTCTAAATGTGGCTTCTACTTTTAAGTGTTTCGCCTTTGCAACTGGATAGAATCTGATAATAGACAGAATATTTGTTGGAAGGTGTAAATTGAGAGTAGTCACTTATTTAGTGATCCAAAATCCAGAAAAGCTTATACTAAAATGATACCCTTTCACACATATCATCCTCAGTCCATTCCATTACCTTTGTAAGAGCTGTGCTGGGAATGATGTCGAACTTACAGTGCAGAGTTCCATTATTATTATTTTTAGAGTGTGTGTCAGCTAATATTTAACTTGATCATATCAGTATTGTATGAATGTATATATTATGATGTAGTCCAATGAGATACATTTCACCAAGATGCAACTCTTTTTGCCTAACTTCTGGTTCCATGAATTTACAGTACTTCTGTGGTTGATGGCAATACTTGCCTTTGGCCTGTATGTGGCCAAGTTAAGGGCCTGGGATGGATGACTGGTGGCTCTCCAGATGTTTGCTGGTTAGCTAAACCTGTTGGCTCTAGCCACCATGGCCAGTAGTGAGGATTGAGGAGAACTGTGGTCAAGAAACACTTGGAGAGAAATACTCATCTCCTCCCAGGTATTCATTTCCTGCTGCCTAATCACAGTTCAATAAGAGGAAAAAGTGATCAAATGAACAAGCTGGAATAAAGGATGTGATGAAATGGGGACTCTCAAGAAACATTGTCTCAGAGCTCTAGGAATTCAAAACATAGTTCCTCATATGTTTTTGGACTGAAAATCCTTAAACATTGGCAATACTGGATGGGACTTCTGAGAGTTGGAGTCCAACAACAATGGAAGAACCAGGTCTGGGGACTTCTTCACTAGCAAGTGAAATGCTGGGATAGGATTGCGTTTGCTTCAACAGTATACTTTATCATATAGTCTGCAGAATCGAATGGCATTTTGAGAAGAAGTCTTGGGGAGTAATGTCAATATTTCATTGATTAATGTTGATTGAAATGAATGATTAATGTTAAATGACAGTTAACATTAGATAACTAATTATCTTGAAACTACAGTAATTAGTAATTTGAAGGAGCAGACTGCCCTTGTTTCTTAAATATGTTAAAATATCCTGTCAATAAGAAAAATATTAACATGATTCAATGGATGTAGTTGAGGCCAAGCCCAGGAGATCAAATTTAATTCTTGGGAGCCATAATGTTTACAGGATCAATGTGGTCCTGAGCAGATCAAAAGCCTCTCAACCTACTACACAGGATTATTGTGAGGATAAAATAAGATATACAGCACAATGCCATGAGCTCTTGAGTCATTTACTCTCTACTCAGAGAGTGGGGAACAAGGTCAAGAGCTTTTTTTCCTCTGTATTTCCACCCCAATTATTTTTATATTGACTGTGATGTCTCGATGCTATTAAGTGCAACTGACTGATTGATCTTATTGTTTTCCTTATTTAATATCACAGGGGCAGTCAGGACGAGATGGTTACCCGGTAACTTTGCTTTCCCTTTATTTTTGCAATCTTTTTTCCAAACTATTCATCATGCTCTCAGTCTCATAACCTTCTCTTGGTCTGTCTTTTTTCTTGCCCTTTCAGTCTTTGTCACAGTTAAGAGAGTTTAATCTTAACATTTTCAACATATATTTATTCACATAGCTCTCCACTGATTTAATTTGTGTCAGTGATGAATAAGCAGAATGTCAGGTTGCAGTCCTGGCTATGATCTAAAGCTCCATGAGCCCATGGGGGTGGAGGTGGAGTCTGCTTGTACATAGGCTCCTCATTCATTTCAGCTTAAGGACATGTCTGTGTACACATCAAACAGTACGTTTGAAATTGTCCCCCAGTGGTGAAGTCCTTGTGTAGAGAGGAATCATTTATGTCCCAGACATAAGTGAAGCTCCCAAAATATGGGTTTGTGACTTTTTTGTTTTGTTTTTAGGAGAACCTGCGTTGTCTAGGTTTCTGTACTAACTAGATTTCTGTTGAGATATCTCAACTTTTGCTTGATTGTAAAAAGGGAGTAACTCCTGACAGTAAACTAGCTTGCATATCTTCAAATGATTAGATGGTCCACTCATCATTGCAATATACAAATGGACTATAAATTCAAAGACATAGCCACGTTAGTCTGGAAAATCAGTATGCAAAGAGATCTTGTAGCACATTTGAGACTAAGGCTTTATCCTCACTGCAGAAATAATCCAGGTTGACACTACTTTAACTGCCATGGCTCAGTGCTATGAAATTCTGGGAATTGTAGTTTGTTGTGGTACCAAAGCTCTCTGACAGAGAAGGCTAAATGTCTCACAAAATTACAGCTCCCAGCATTGAGCCATGGCAGTTAAACAGTGTCAACGTGGATTATTTCTGCAGTACAGATGAAGCCTAACTGAAAGAAAGAAGCTGGTAGCATGAGCTTTCATAAACTTGAGCCTACTTTTTTCATGTATCTGAGGAAGTAGGCTCGAGTCTACAAACTTCATGCTATCAGCTTCTTTCTTTCAGTTAATCTCAAAGGTGCTACAAGATCCCTCTGCAAATAGATTTGGCTGGTAAAAATGATCCAAACATTCTTTATTCACATTGGTACCTTTACTTACTGAATTCATACTTCACTTTTCTCCCGAGATGGGATTCAAGGGTGCTTGCAGTAATTTAAAACAAGATAATGCTAAAGTCATATTTTACAAAAGTTAAAAAATAACTAAATAACAATATTATTTTGATTAAAAATGATTAAAAACAGTTTAAGCACATTTAAAACATGAACCTGAAGTGTTATCATCTGAGAGCTGTCTTCCCAGAAGACTGAGTGCTCCTTATTATCTATTTCTTGGGCGCTGTCCTGAAGCATTTCTTGGAGTTTGTGCTTCTAGAATCTGTGCTTGTATTTAGCAGTTATTTAACACCACTGTTTTCCAGCAAGTGGTAGACTATATTTCATATATTTGGAAAATTCAGTCTGTTATATAACATATAGTTTGCTGATGGGTTTGTCATGTGAAATACAACCAAACATTTACTATAAGCACCTATTTCATATCGCTGTGATATGAACAATGAGGAATTGTAAGTCCTTCTCAATGTCTGTATTATTTTGTGGTTCTTTGTTTAGTTTTGTTGAGTGATTTTTAAATATGTTTGGTTGCATTTATCTGAAAGTAAGTCTGATTTAACTCATTGTTACTTAATTATGAGTCCACATGCTTAGGATTGATCTCTTAAAAGCTGACAAAGTCCATCAGTTTACTGTTCCAGTGTGGTACTATCATGTCGTCTTTATTTATTCATTTGTAAATGAAGTAATAGTAAAAAGTGGCAGCAGGGTGGTTTTTTCTCAAAGCAAAGCTTTTCCATTTCTTAAATCTTCTACATGTAGTTTTTAAAAGTTTAAAAGAAAAGGCTGCACACATCACACACTCTTACCATGTGTGTGCACAACTGCTTTATTGTCTTCTTTTTAAAGCCAAAACCAAAAAAAGTCAAAGTTCATGTGCTGAAAGATGGTCAACTGTTTATTCTTTTTAAAAGCCTAATGCATTTCAGCACTCTCCAAAGAGCTGGATCATAAAGTACTAAAAGTATTAAATGCTCCAAATCTTTGGAGAGTGTTGTTTCAACTCCAGTGATTTCTGTTACGTGCCCCTGAAGAAGGACAGGCTAACATGTTGGGCTTGTTAAAGAAATAAACAGTTGGCCATCTTTCATCACATGGAACTTGTCTCTTTTTTGTTTCCTGCTTACAGATATGCTTTGCAGTACCCTCCTTTTATTTTATTTTATTTTTAAGCAATGAATTGTAATATGCTACTGTATTTTCTTCCTATTTTATTGCTAGAAGCTACTAAGACTATACAGGTTGAGTCTCCCTTATCTGGAATTTCAACATCCAAAAATTTTCATGCGTGGCTAAGATAGTGACACCTTTGCTTTTTTGATGTTTCAATGTACACAAAGTTCATTCTGTGCACAAGATTATTTTAAATATTATATGTGGAAGCAACGTGACAGTTCTCGATCTCTTAAACTCCTTTCCATTGTGTGCCAGTGCTGCCACCAGTTAATATGAGGGCACCCCACTCCATTTGATCTCTCTCTCTAATGCCAGCACAACTGCTTGGCACCAATTATATGTGATAGCATTCGGTCCACTGCCACTAACTTACATGTCTTTATTAATAATTGTTCTTATAATTCTTGGTAGCGTGTTTGTTGTTAAATGTAAATTACTTCAAGCAACTTTTTGTTGAACACAAAGAAAAGAACTTTAACTTATTACTGTATCTTTCTTAGTGGAATGATCTTTAGCTTGTGTTACAATCTACATATTACTTCAGATGTTACACATTTACTACTTTCCCTCACTGACTATATTTATGTTTCCTCATAGACTTGGTTCACACAGAACACAGTATTTTGGTTCACACAGAACACAATATGTGTAAACTTCTCTTGTCCTTTCTAAGTTATATTCCTGATCTGAGAGTCTGGATCCCAACTAGGTTGAACCCCTATTTTTAACTGCCCCTCTTGGCAGTTCTAAAAACACACTCTCCTGGCAAGCTTGATACACTCTCAGTACACACACAGCTCAGCTCTCTTTATATCTGCTCCTCAGGCGGTTTCTAATATTCCCCCCAGACTTTCTGGCTGTAAATCCTTCAGGATCTTGACACACTCTGCCAGTATCACTGGCTCCTCTTCCTTTTATACTCACTCATGAGAGCAACCCCCACCATTTTCCAGCCTGATTCCTGTTGGCTGCCCCAAACATTATATTCTGCCTGTTAGGTAGCTGTTGGAAACTATTTCTGGTGGCATTTGTTTTAATTCTGATGGCATTTGTTTTGATTCTTAGAGTAATGTAGGATATAAGTGACCTATCAGGACAATGGAAAAGAGCAATGGTTCTAGAAGTAACAAGGATTTTCACATTGGAAGGAATTGAAGTCATCACGGCCCTTAATTCTGCCACAAACAAGAGCAAAATGAACCAACTTCTACAAAACTCTAAGGGGCTTACAAACAAGAAGAATTTAATTTATTAAATATTAGGCAGCAAGCTTGTTTTCTGCTGCTCCAGAGAATAGGAAGCTTACCGCATAGGTCTTCAGTTCTCAAAATTCCCCCCTCTGGAACGGAATGGGCACGGAAGAGAGGGGGAACGGAACGAGTGAGGGACACGAGTGTGTGGTAAAATCCGTCCCCCACTCGTTCCGCACTCGTTCTTGCTCCTTCCATTCCGTTCTCAGAATGGACCCAAGAGGAACAGTGCGGTAAGCTTCTAGGACCTGGAGCAATGGATGCAAGTTACAGGAAAAAAGATTCCACCTCAACATTAGGAGGAACTTCCTGACAGTAAGGGCTGTTCGACAGTGGAACAAACTCCCTCAGAGTGTAGTGGAGTCTCCTTCCTTAGAGGTCTTTAAACAGAGGCTGGATGGCCACCTTTTGGGGATGCTTTGATGGAGATTACCTGCATGGCAGGATGGGGTTGGATGGCCTTTGTGGTCTCTTCCAACTCCATAATTCTATGATTTAATAGCCTTTCTTAGCAGCCTACTTAAATATAATCACTAAGGAATTTGAATGCTCACTGATGAATCAGTGCAGGTTTTAGAAATATTCTGCCCTTGAGGAAACAAAGTTTATTTCTTGTAACTCCAACTCTTTTTTTTTTCCTTTTTCTTTTTTTGCCACAATCCACTCTAGACAGGAGATGCTGGAATGCACTAAATCATGCCACTGTATACCATTGGTTAGTTATAATAATGTATTGTTAGTGGAAGAAAAACAGCACATGGTTATACCATGATATAAAATGTAAAATTCATTCCTACTATCAGATATACTGTGGAAACAAATAATCCAGTACAGTATGTGGGAAACTGTATAGTGTAGCCAGTTTATTGTTTGTAGCCAAAAGGCCATTGCAAAACATACATAGTAATGATATAGATTGAGTATCCCTTATCCAGAATTCCAAAATACTCCAAAACCCACAACTTTTTGAGCTAAATATCGGTACTGTATTTGTGAAGTTGGAGAGAGATGCAATTGGAGAGAGACACAAGAATCTGTGAAATAGCAGGAGGCATGGATTTGTGCCAAGTGCTATGCTTTGATTCCCACCATTTCATAGCTCCTCAGTCTCTCTCTCTCCAGCCTCATTTGATCTCATTATGCAAATACAGGTATTCCAAAATCTGAACAAATCCAAAATACAAACCACTTCTGGTCCCAAGCATTTCAGGTAAGAGATACACAACGTGTCAGAATTCTGTATCACAGTAGTGATGCATAGACTTGTGTTGTGCTCTTGTGACTCATACATATTGACAGTCCTTCAGTCATCACTTACCAGGAAGCAAGTGCTGTGATCAACAGGAGTCCATTTCCCTGTTGCTTGGGAAGTAGCTGGCTACTGTTCCCATCCCCCTTCGCACACAAAATCACTGGTGATATGGAGAATTGCAACAGATAACCTATTTCTACTTGTTGCAAAGAGAACTGTTTGCAGGAGGGAATGGAAATTACAGTCAACTGCTTCCTGAGCACCAGGGGAACAGATCCCCATTGATAACAATAGCTGCTGCCAGCTAAGTGGAGATGGAGGGGGGACTCACACTGTGTGTTGCACCATAACTACAGCTATGTAAAAACCACAGATGATTCTGTCTAATAATAATAACAGAGTAACAGAACAATAGCCTAGATCATGGTATAAAAAGAGATTAGATAGACAGATGGATGGACAGATGGACAGATGATACATATACAATACCTATTTCCATATTTGGCCTTAATCCAGTGTTGTCTTTAACAAATATCAGATCACCTTCCTTGGATCTGAGACCCTAAATTGTAATGTATCAAAGCTGAGAAACACGTAGTTTTAATGTGATTGCAGACACTTTTTTCCTCTTTTTCTCTTAAAACATATTTCTAATTAGCCACATTTTGTGCAAAAAGATGCAGTAATAGTGATGGTAAGGGGTTAATACCTTCTGATGTTCCTCATGAAGATTACAGTTTTCTTAATGTGGAATGACTCTCATATGCATGGGCTACGGCTGTTACAGTGTGGAAATTCCTCAGCATTGTAAGGAAGATCTAGGTCCTGGTGATTCATTTTGTCAGCAAGACAACACAGATAATAATTCTCTTCCATGGCTCATTTAAGGCCAATTTAAACAGTTATGAACAGCGTACAGTAATCTCTGTTCTCCTGTTTCACCTCATATTATGCTATTAGAGTTTGTTTGTATTGTCAAGGTAAATTTGCATCCCAAATAAGAGGCCCCAAACTTAGATTGCTGTCTCTGTACTCTCATCCACTTCACGTTGTTCATTTTACTCTGCTTGTGTCTACGGGGGAAAACTAACTGGAGTGAAATCTGCCTTTTAGGAGAAGTGAAGTTCCAAAATACATAGAAGAAAATGTATGTGGCAGGGCATCCTTAAATGAAATCCACAAATTGTATTCCCAAACTCTTCTAGTTGCTAGCATATGTGCATGCTCATACACGTACACAAACCATAGCCTTATAGGGTTCCTCTGTAATCTGTCTGCTGCAGTTGAATATGGCAATGTATGCCCTTGTCTGCATTATATACATGCACACATACATATGTTCATACCTACAGTGGAGCAAGGGCCTTTCCAGTTAAGATTGGGCAACAACTAGCAGATCTATTAGTGCAATACCATCTGATGAATTTGACTAGGTAGAATGGTAATTTCCCCAGTTCCATTTGGTCTGGTTCTCTCCATAGTGTTTGCCAATGAATGAAATTCAGATGATTTCATCATTGTTCTTGCTGACACTAGTTGTTCTGTATTTCTTAGAACTTATTCCTGTAGATGAACTCCTTGTTTTATCGGTGCCCATCCATACACACCAACACTTTGCTCCTTCACAGTTACATTAGAAGCCAGAGTGTCATCTGGTGCAGAGGGTGTCACCTGGGAAGGGCACGTGTCCACCCCTCCTGCTGCTCCATTTTCCAGGCTTCCTCCCCAGGAAGAAAGCCCAGTGACGTAGCAGCCGGGAAGGGCACACATTTGCGGAAGGGGGAGGAAGGCTCAACTGGGTGTCACCTGGTGTGATCCACACCCCTGCAGCCCCCAGGGACACCACTGCACCTTCATATTCTGCCCATTGTGTTCCACTTAACTCTGCTTTCACTTTTCTTCACACCTCCTATGCCTCTTCATCCTTGCACAAATGTCGCTGCAGTTAAAAGGTTGATACAGATGGTACAGGAGTGTGTTCACACTTGTACATACATATACACTTACAGTCTAGATTATTTAGATCTGCTGCTGCTTGTAATAATCATGATTTACTGTCTCCAGCACTAACATGACAGTGTTCAGCCATTTCTGTTACAACTGCACAGTGCTTTATTACTACATTCGTAAAAAAAAAAGTCCAGTCAGTCAGTCAGTCAGTCAGTCATTTATTAAATTTGATTTTAAAAAAGAGATTCAACTTCCCATAAAATCCAGTAAAAGAATACACATACATGTACATCCATAGAAAAATTCAAATGAATCCCCTGCACAATCTCTAACAATATCTTTCAAATAACTAGAACAAATACTTTTAGCAGCTTTAGCAAATAAGGCTGTTTTATGTGTAACATATGGATCACAGTCTGATAGTAACCATCATAGTTTCATGTAAGAACTCTCATCCTATTGAGAAGCCAAAAATCTGTCCAAAGAATTTCTTTCTTAGATTTTGATAAAACTGGCAATTGAGTAAATAGTATGAAACAACTTCTACCTTTGCCACGGCACAAATGCAGCATTTAAATTTCTCAGAACATTTTTATATCTGCCATCCAAGACAGATGTTAGCATAATATGGAAATGCAGTTCTCAGAGGGGCAAAAGTAAGCGTTTGTAAATATTGAACTCTTACATGATTTGATTTCAACAGATGATACCAATGGTAAAAGAGAAGAAGAAAAGTGGGAGAAGAGAAACAAGCATTTTGCCTAAGGAGATCTTGGAGGGCTGCAGTCCCTTGCCACTACCACACCAAAACTGATCAAATACCCTGGGAGAATGGAGAGCCAATTTTGGGCCTAGGAGGGCCTCTGAGGACACCAAATAGAGACCTCATGCAGCCCACAGGATGGATATTCCCAGTCCCTGAAGAAGAGAATTAAAAATAAGGAAGGATAGAAGGGATAAGGAATCCTGTGGCACTTTACAGAGTAACTGGTTTATTTTAGCATAAAGTTGAATGGATTATAATGGTCAGTTGGTCCAGTCAGTCATTTGTGATGAAGCACCAAATGCCTTTGCTTCATTCTTTTAAGAAAAGGCCTTGTGCTTTCTAGAGCCAACATCCCATTGAAAAGAGCAAGTTGTCTCTTGACACATGTCAATTTTGCCACCACCAAAATGCAGGTGCGCAAATGCCATTCTTTTCCCTCAAGCAGTAGGAACCAACAAGAAAATAATCATGAATTTTGTTGGTCCAGATTCTCACAACCAAAGTGGAACCTTCCTTGTGCCATTTCTGGAACATGTAGCAAAAGATATAGAAACAAGATGCTGTTTCTTTCAAATTAGAATTTGTTTGGATGATGTATAGTGAAAGAGAAGAAAAGTGACTCATGTTTCATTGATATTTATTACTGTCTTCTCTTCAGTGTTATTTGTGCCAGTCTCTAGTCGTTATTCATATACTTAAGAGAGATGAAGTATGGGTTGGCAGGAATAATTTCCTGTGTAGTGCTGAGTACTCAGAATTCTGATGGTCTTTAAGAGAGAAACACTTCAATGGTTTCTGGATCTTAATCATGATGACGGGCATGCTGGTCTTGTTTCAGAGAAAGCATATATTTCTCTACTTTGTAAGATTTATGAATCATATAAGAATGAACCATAGACAGTTAAAGAGTGAAAAAAGAACCATTAATATGTACATGCAGACTGTTGCTTCCCCAATTCAAGATAATAACCAGAGTCCTCCAACTTACTTAGTTACATAGGCACATTTGGATTTTTGGTAAACTATTTTTGGTGCTATTACAGAATAGCTACTGTTGTGATGAGGAGTGAATTGCAAAATGGATCCTATAGAGTAAGAGCAGGAATCAAGCAAATTAACCCCAAATCTGGGAGTTGGCAAAGCATCGGCCTTCACCTTACAGTTGGCCCTTGGAACTCACAGGGGATATGTTCTGCCCCCCCCCCCTGTGAGTTCCAAAATGTGTGTATATTCAAGCCCCATAGGCTTGAATGGGATGCGTGTATGCAAGGTGTATGCCATGGGCACACACCCCATTCATGTTAATGGTGGTCGCCCCTCCATGGATTTCCAAGTCTGTGGATCTCAAGTCTGTGGACTTGGAGGGGCAACTGTATTTGTTTTTCTGAAGAAAGTTCTCAGCAAGAAGTGGGGAAAGTTTATTGTTTTTCTTCAGTCCTTCTATGCTCCCTTGCCTCTGCTATGAAGATGGCATACAGTTTGTTGCTCCCAAAATGTCTAATAACTATCTTCAGAGGTAGTATTGCCATCTGCCTGAATTTTTAGGTATTTAGAGAAGCAGCAGATCACTTTTTGCCAAATACAAACACTTGTGGCCACTTGTTGGAGTGAAGAAGGCCCATTTGGGACCTGTGTCAGATGAGGTGGGTGCTACAATACCAACATATATAGCAACATGGCCAACAGCAGCTTCAAAGGAATGGGAATGCTGTTGGATACTTTGGAGGGGGGGAAATTGGAACAAAACATCTGGAAGGCAGGAGTGCATGAGAAATTGAAAATGGGAAGGGGTACCTACCAGGGTCTGTTGGGGGAATGAAGCACCCAGCTCCTTCTAGTTGTCCACTCTTGCTCTAAGCCCACATAGGCACTGGGCATCCTGTGTATGGAAAAGGAAGAGGTCAGGCCGAGAAGAAGGCTACAGGTTTCCTCCCTCTCCCTCCAGCAGTCAAAATACTCTGTAGAAGGGGAAATGGTTCTTTAAAATCTTTTAAAAAATAATTGTTGGGGAGTCAGGAGGCCTGTGGGCTACTAGGGGTGTTCTGTGAGCACCACATTGCCTATTCCAGCATTAAAGTAAGTGCTTTCTTGGAAGGAGAGAGCAATGGGTACATCTCCCAGCTGTTTCCAGTCTGTGCGCACATATCTAGGCTGTGTCCTAAACAATGGCCACCTTCCACCTATGTCAGGGCAAAACATTTCTTTTAGCCACCAGAACTATTGAGCAAACATCCAATTAACTCTAGAAACATCACCTGACTATCTGTGAGTCACTCAATCTATACTGCTCAGCAAGCAACCAAATTACTCAAAAGATGACTACTACTTCACAAACCAAAATACTGTAGTATTTTGACAGCAGGATTGTGTTGAGTTGACCTTCAAGCAAGCCTGATTTACAAAAAGTGGGTGGACCATATTTTTAAAAAATCTTGTTAAAGTTAGTGATGTAAAACAATACCACTCCTAATTGCATTGGGCTTTGCTTTCTTTTTAATTGGTGTTCTCCTGTGGTGTGTTCATATGTGTTTGTTAGTTTCCCGGAGTGAGTTTGTTGGTGTTTTTGTTTCATCTTGTTTTTGTTCTGCAACTTGTATTACAACTGGAAATAGGAAAACTTTACAAGAAACTTGGAAGAAAATGGACCAACCAGTGGAGCTTCCTCTTGTAACTATATTTATGAGAACAACCTCTCTCCCTTCCCCACTGCCTTCCCCTTTGCCTACTGGCAAAAGTATCAAGTGTTTTAGTCTTCCAGTGTTCTTGGAACTGCAGAGGAGTAGGGGGGGAGTGTTTTCCTTGTGTCCCTGAATCCTCCAGAGACTTTAGGAGAAGCACTTTGAATCAATCTAATGGCCTGATTGGATTTTAATTACAGAGAATAGGGTTAGAAGGTCAGTGACCTTGCTTGCTCCTCTCTGCGCCCTGTAGAATGAAAACCATTTGAGTTTAATTTACTGCTTGGTGACCTCTAGACAGTGTCTCTCTGTGTCTAAAATTCTGTCAAGACAATCCTTCAGGAACTGCACTTTAGTTGTGCATAGCTAAGCAATATTGGGATTCATACTACTATTGCAATTGGATAATAGGATTGGCTGTTGAACGTACAATAAAATCTATGGAAACATAAACTAATAAAAACTGCAGTATATACAGAACACCATTGGCTCTCATATAGAATTTTCTCCTCAACAATTGCTCATGTTTTGATGGGAACAGAGCTGTCTTCTGTGGTCACCAAGCAAGTTGTGGTTTTTGTCATTTCTCAACTGCCAGCTTAATGCATGTGTTTCTGATATTAAAGAACAACAAGATGCAAAGATGTCTTTGTAGACTGAGGATGAGTAAGGAATGGTTGAAGGCCACAAACAAACATTTCAGCCACAAGAGAAAAGGACTGTTTAGGTGTGAATTGATCCTTGAAATGGAAATGTTAAATTAGCTGGAGGTAGGGTTTGAACCAGGTTTACCACATCCAAACCAGTGCTGTAGCCTGCCTATCCATCCATCCATCTATGAAAGCATGCTGGTTACTAAAAATGCTGGGCAATGATATTATATGGCATAGACTGTCCTGGTGATGGGAGAAGCCTGATTCCTAGAATAGGTGACTGCTGAATGAAGATATTGTTGTTTTAGATAAGGATGTTTCTTGTCTCCCCACTCTCATTTTCATAGTCATGCTGTGAAAGATTAAGGTGTTCATTCCACAAGGGGCTTGATCCATCTGAAGAATGGCAATATGGAATGAGGAAGGAAGGTGGGATGGGCTGCAGTACACAATTCTCTCCCTTTTGTTTGTAATAATGAATTCTTCTTATTCATTCAGTCTCCACCTGAAAGCTTTTCTTGCACATTCCTGTTCTGGGCAGCCACCTTTTTAATGGATAGGAAGTCAAGTTGCTGATCTTTGCATGTGTCAGAAATAGACGCCATTGTGTTTATCTCTCTGGGCTTGCTTTCTTCTTATGGGGTGAGAAGGGCAGGAAGCTTTCATATATCTTAAGTATCTTAGAGATGCTATTCCTGACTATGGGTGGGAATGCAGTCAGTGCCAAGAACTGGCATTGTAATCCATACCAGGATATCTTTATCCTTCCAGTGACCTCTTGGCTCAACAGACTCTGGCCTTCAGATGCCTATGAACCCTAGGCAGTGATGAGAGCCAACTGTTTCCTCCATGTAAGGAAACTCTAGCCAACATACTAAGTAATTTGCCAGATAGTATTCAAAATCAGAACTATTTCTGTAGGTGAAGTTAAACTTAACCTGCATATTATTTTAGTTATAACTTTTATCTCTAGCTAAAACATCCCCAGCAGATATGTGTCCAGACACTTTTTGGAGACATCCAAAGAAAGAGACTCAACCACCTCTCTGGACAAATGGTTCCATTGTTGAACCTTTCAAGAAGTTCCTTCTAATATTCAGCCAAAACCTACTCTCCTGTAACTTCAAACCATTATGGAACAATGGATCCAAGCTCAAGGAACAGAGATTCCACCTCAATATTATGAGGAACTTTCCGACAGTAAAAGCTGTCTGACAGTGGAACACACTTCCTCAGAGTGTGGTGGAGTCTGCTTCTTTGGAGGTCTTTAAACAGAGGCTGGATGGTAATCTGTCAAGGATGCTTTGATTGAGAGTGGCAGGGAGTTGGACTGGGTGGCCCTTGTGGTCTCTTCCAACTCTACAATTCTATGATTCTATGGTTAGACCTGGTCCTCTGCTACCCTTTGCAGCAGCAGAGAGCAGGCCTGCCCTCTCCTATTTGTAACAGCCCTTGAGGTATTTAAAGAAGGCAGTCATTACCCCTCGGTGTTCACCACCAAGCTGAAGAAGCCCAGTTCCCTCAACCTCTACTTAAGTTTGCTCTCCATATCACTTAGCATTCTCGTTGCCCTTCTCTGAACCCACTCCTTCTTCTCTATACCCTTCTTAAACTGAGGCAGCAACTGCAGTACTCCAGATGAGACCTGAGCAGTGCAGAATATAGTGGGACTATTCCCTTGACTTGGAAACTGTGGCACTGTTTTTATTGTGAAATAGAAATAACTAAGCACTGAATAGAAGGGGGAGGACACTGTCTTGTGCTATGTCTCAGAACAGTAGCACTGCGAGTTAATTTTTTTTTCCCTGAGATGTTTGTAAGGCCAGAAGGGAGTAGGTCAATCTCTTGAAGGACTGGAAACTGATACCTTTGCTTACCTTGCTTAACCTTTTGCCATCTTGGATCTGTGTATCTGTAATGAACTATTTCAGTTATGACATACAAGTCAGCACAAATAAGAGTGGCAGAATCTAATTCTATATTTGGGATACATCTGCAGGCTCTATCACCTAACAGACATTTAAGCATACCCTGGTCCCAGTTAGTAGCAATTGCAAGTACATGGTTTAAATCACACTGACATAAGTAGAGCTTCAATTTATATATATATATATATATACACACACACACACAGAGAGAGAGAGAGAGAGAGAGAAAATATGTTGGCTAATTAGAGAGTGGATTGCCCATACTGTATTTTTAATGATGTTCTTACCAAACCCCTCATCTATCCTGCTTAGAGTCAAAGCTTACGTACATATACTCCTTTCTTGTTCCTTGTATATTTCTGCATATATGTCACTTTTCCATTTTGACTAAGCTTAAAGGCGCCCTCTAGTGATATGTAGCTTGCAGACAGAAGGCAGATTCTGTATGTTCTGTTATTTTAGGCAAGTGAAAAGATACTTATTCCCAGTTCTTTGTGTACTGATCTGTATCTAGACTTGTTATTATCCAACCACAGAGGAGATGTGAAGCAGATGTAGACTACGGAAACAACAGGAACACTTCGGTTATGTGGAAGATTGGCATTACCCATTTCCACAGTGTTCTGGCTGTGATCTGGATATGTTCTACTCACTGCCTAAAGGCAAGAAGAAATGGGCTGGTAACGGTGAGATGCAAAAAAATACAGACTTCTTTAGGAAAGATAGTTGGCTATATAGCACTTTTAAGTCAAACACAACTTGCTTGCTAATTTTGATCTGTTCTACAGTTTTACAACAATGTGGAACAATATTCTGAAAATTGCATACTGCTTAAAAAACATTAGGTAGAAATATATATATTCTTGCATACAGTTTCATTACATACTGTTTTCATTGCACACAATGAAAAAATATTTCATTGCATGCCTACAATTTCCTTGTTGCAGGCAGACAAAGATGGAAATGTTTAAGATGAATTCTTCTAGGACCTTCAAATTTAAATGCCATTAAGAGTTGCAGGGTAGTCAAGAAAGGTTGGGGAATTTGGACAGGACCATCAGAAAATATATCAGTATTAGCAATGAAAAACTAATGAAATCAATTTATATAACATTTTGTTATTGAGATCTTAGTGGTGATGTTGATATGCGCCTTCAAGTTGACTCCAGCTTATGGCAATCCTCTCCTAAGGTTTTCTTGACAAGTATTATTCAGAAGTTTGCCATTGCCTTCCTCTAAGACTGGGAATCCAAGACTCCCAGTCTAACACTCAAATCGCTAAACAAGGATAACTCTCTGCAATGCACTAAATAATATCCATATATCGGTATATTGTATCAGATGGGTCTGGATTACACATCTTCTGTGAATTAAGTATAATTTTTGTAAGCAATCCTTCATTATCATTAGCTGGGGCTGATGGGAGTTAAGAGCCCAACATCTGGAGTGGCACAGGGTCCACATAACTAATTAAATTCCACGAATGTTATCCATAGTGCTCTTTCATAATCATGCAATCAATGGATTTAAAGGTCATATATGATGATATACAACTGCGTAAGCCAAGTTTGACATGGATATTGCATTTCTTAAATCATATTGAATGCATTGTAACAATTTATATCCAACTTATATTTAGCATCCATAAATTCAATAAAAGCCTTCTAGTTGTTATTCTAAAAATACTGTGTTCTATGAATGCATACTGGCAATATTCCAGACTTTGGTCAACCAGTTTTCCAATGTAGGTACCTCATTATTTCTCCATTTAGTAGCTATCAAAATCTTTGCAGCTGTTAAAAAATTTCAGATTAGTTCCTGATGTTCTTTCCAGATAATTCTTTGATGCATCCTAACAACATTAAAATTAGATTTAGAAGTTAGCTTAGGTATATATTTAATGTCCCCCCTGAAAAAAAACATTAATCATAAGGCAAATTTGATATAAAAAATAATCACAATAAAAATCTGTGCACAGTGTCAACAGTGAGCTTTTCCCTGTTTATAAAACACGTTGGTGTAAAATAAAATTAATAAATCATTTTATGATGGTGTTCACTAATGTTTAGACAAGACTGTGATAGATCATTAGTTATATATATTAGTTTTTTAAGCTATATAGATATACATATATAGTTATAGATCTCACAATAGCCTTTAGAGCTGAAGGGCAGGGTATAAATACCATAAATAATAAATAATAATAATTAATTTTTCGGTGATTATTCCTTCAGCCTATGTGATTAAATGCATTTTCCCATTTCCAGTATTTTCACCTACACCATAAAATATTGTAGTTTGTGTCCAGAATCTATCTTTTTTTTTGTAGAAGTATTGTACACCATTTACAGGTTTCAAATACTGTACCTATAACAGCTTTAGAAAGCACCAGCCACCACATCCACAAGGGGTGATGAAGTGGACAAATGAACCAGGGCATTTTAAAGTAGATTCCATGTGTGGCTAAGCCAGGGAGAGTTAATTCCAAGCTCTGAGATAAAAGTAAAGCTACTTCTGTGAGCTGCAGAGCTCCTATGTTGAATTATTGATACTAAAGGTTATCACAAAACATATCTGTTGAAAAAGACTTTAAAAATACTTGAAGGAGCCATATTCTAATTGTAGCTATATCCATCTCTGGGGCTTTATGTTTTCTTGACAGGGCCATGGCTGCCTCAAGAAAGGATTTAATTTTTCAAGATCCACTTGCATGCTTGCCAAAACTCCATCTACTCATCATATGGTCTGTGGTAATAGTTTTGGAGTCCAGACACAAAAACAAATCTTTTGTACAAAAAGTTGTGTTCTGTTCCCTCTTCAGAAGAGACTGTTATTTCCAAGCACCATGTGAGCTT